>NC_061105.1:20944472-20963306 GCF_015104395.2 Macrobrachium nipponense | reverse complement strand
AAGATTTACATGCACTCAGGGACTCGCAAATGAGCACCCAACACGGAACTAGTCTTAGGGGCAGAACCTCTAGGACTAGCAGCGGAAGTGGGAACCGAAGTTTGCGGTTCTACGGCTCACGACACGCTAGGCCCTGGGGACAGCGTGACGGTTCCCGTTCCTGAAGGAACGGGGGGCAGCAGAAGACCCAACTGCCCGTGACGAGACTTCTTAGGGGGGGAGACTACCTTCTTCTTCAACAGGGAGCCTTAGAAATCGAAGGGGTGGAGGCTGATGAAAAATATTATGATTCTGAAGAGGACAATGACAACACTTGACGAGCTCTCCTCTTCGACTCTCCAAATTCTGCAAGACTTCTTCTACAGGAAGGTATACCTATTTACCAGCAGGAATAGAGTTAATAATCACAGGGTAGTGGCAAAGGCTTTGTCCAGTGACATAACTCCATGATAGCAGTGGTAAATGAATATGATTTCCAGTGGGGGATCAGTACACACACTCGAGGACCAATATCACAGCATGCTACAAGTCACAGGTACAATTCCAAGGTTAGGATAACCAATATGTAGAGATATCCAACCATCTACTGCTGTAATCATTATCACCACTGCTAGCCTGTAAAAGAAAGAAAATATGATTTAAATTAATAAGGATACTCTTCTCGCATCCAAGGGCACCGCCCTACAAAATGAGATCCCCCAAACACCAACACCACACGCCCCCTCTTCTACCTTTGTCCAATAGCTAGCAAAAGGATGCAGAAGAGGAATTAACAGAAGAAACAAAGGAAAAACCTCTGAAGTTCCCATCGGTAATTTCCAAAGTGTAAGCGTAAATTTCAGATGAATGCACATCTCGTCCTAACATTAAAGGGCGAAAATATGTACTAATAAAGATGTTGGCATACCTTTGCTGCCGACCCTTAACAGAAAGTAGAAAGGCGGCTATCAAGGCTATCACAAAAAATGAGTTTGCATAATAACTATTAAATTCAATTAATTATTAATATCACACAGCACATACA
Source organism: Macrobrachium nipponense (assembly GCF_015104395.2). NCBI lineage: Eukaryota > Metazoa > Arthropoda > Malacostraca > Decapoda > Palaemonidae > Macrobrachium > Macrobrachium nipponense. The sequence goes on along the minus strand of NC_061105.1, from coordinate 20,962,282 downwards.
TATTTATTCAAAACACAAAAAACAAAAGATCCCACCGGGAAAATGATCAACGGCCAGTCAGCAAGAGCTCATAAAGATATGTCTTCATCGGGAGACAGCCGAAAGCAAAGTGGAGTGTTTGCATCCGGGCAAGCAGGCCTACCAGATGGTAGTTACTGCCTAACAACCTTGTTCATGAATTTAATGGCCATAAATCCAGCTACGCTGAAAGTAATTCCTTATGTAAAGGACTGAGGGTTTGTATATCGTGTAGGAACAAACGTTTGCTTCCAGTCCTCCCTGCCGACATGGCAGTGAACCTATCTTCAAAAACAGAGTCCAATCTCTCAAGAACCACCTAACATAAAGCCTCAGACGGATCAGCAAGAGAAGGGGCCAACGACATGAAAGGGAGATGCAGCGAACTGGACGGCAGTGATGACGTCACAGGAGCAAATGATGACACAGATGAGTGAGGCAGCGCAGTGGAGGAAACTGGGAGTGACGTCATCGATGGAAGTGACGTCACTAGTGGCACTGACATCACAGCTTTCCCTCAATCCGAGAGGGAAGTAGACACCACTGGCCGACGGATACAAAATGGCTGACCCTGTGACGTCACGAGCAGCACTGGCACCACAGCTTCCTTCTGACACAAAGAAGCGGCAATCGTCACTGGCAGAGCAATACAATATGGCTGACCACGGCTACCAATGAAGACGAGACCAGGAGGAGAGGGGAGAGCCTAGGCAGCCTGAGGTGGGGACTTGGGAATTTAACTAACTCCCGAGGAAGAGGGGGCATTGCCAGATCTCACAAGATTCCTTGATTTTCATCTGCAACTGGATCCAGCTAGGCACTAGAAATTATCCTATTGTTAAGACCGAAGGTTTGTTTGCATATGAACAACCTGAAGTTTTCTGTTGTGCGGGTGGCTAACAGGTCTACCACTGGACGCCCCCACAGGTCGAACAACCTTTCTGCCATGTCCCTACCACCTGATTCTGGCAACTGAGCTTGTCTGCCACTACATTCTTCTTGCCTGGAACGTACCTGGCCAACAGCTCTACCAAGTGTACTGTAGCCCACTCATGCACCTGTACTGTCAACTGATGTAACAGGAGACACACTAGGCCCCCCCTTTTTTTGACATATGGCACTACTGTGGTGTTGTCGCTCATTAACACCACAGTGTCCCATCACTCGATCCCAGAACTCTTGGAGGGACAGGAAAGCCCCCTTGAGTTCCAGAATGTTGATGTGAATGTGCTTGTCATGTTGGCTCCACATTCCTGCAGTCAGTAACTCCTCCAAGTGTGTGCCCAAACCTTCGTTGGATGCATCTGAGAACAGAAACATGTCCATAGGGGGAATGTGCAACTCCACTCCTGTTAAGAGGTTCCTGTCATCTAAGCCACCAGGCCAAATCCTTCATCACTTCCTCCCTTAAGAGGGACGAGAAAGGATTGAGATCTCAAGCCTGTGACCAACACTCCATTAGTCTCCATTGGAGTGACCGCAGGTGAAGATGCCCGTGATGGACTAACTTCTCTAGTGACGACAGATGACCGATCATGACCTGCCAAAGCTAAGCTGGCTGTTTGTGCCAAGACAGAAACAGCTGAGCTGCCTTCCTGAACTTGCCGATTCTCAAGTCTGCAGATATTTCATCCTCTACTTGGGAATGTGATCTGACTTCTCGAAATTTATCATAATTCCAAGATTATGACAAAAATCAAGAAGTTGATCCCTGTCCTGTAGCAACTGCATTAACGAGCTAGCCAGGACTACCCAGTCGTCGAAATACCTCAATAGACATATCCCGACCGAGTGGGACCGAGCAGACACCAGGATGACACTTAGGGCTGGTCAAGAGTCTTAAAGTGCCCTGAACTGGAACACCGTCCCCTTGAGGATAGAGCGAAGGTATCTGAAAATACGCATCCTTCAGGTCCACTGAAAGCATGAAGTCGTTCACCCTGATAGATGCAAGCACAGAGCGTGCCGTCTCCATGTTGAACCAAGTCTGCCGAATGAATTGGTTCAAGGGAGAGAGATCTATCCCCGGTCTCCAGGCCCCCGTAGCCTTCTCCACCAGGAAAACTCGGCTGTAGAACCCTGGTGACGGATTTCGTACGACTTCCACAGCTCCCTTGCTCAGCATTGATTGCACTTCTTCCTTTTGTGCCAGATCCTTGCCTGAACCAGGAATATAAGTTCGTAATCGGACCGGAGATTCGGTGAGAGGTGGCCTCAACTCAAAGCGTAAAAGACATCTCTCCCAAAGGACATTCACCATCCAGGTCTTGGCTCCATAGTGCTGCCATGTCGCCCAATGGCTCAGCAGGCAACCCCCCACCCATGGCAGGAGCTGAGGGGGAATGCCATCCCTCGTGTTTCCCTCTCTTCTTTTGCTTGCTTTGCTCATAGGCCTAGCTGCAGTTGCACGAGACAGCCCAGAAGTCTTAGCAACTGCCTGGTGCACAAGTGGATCGATTTCTTCTGCTCTTCGCTTGTCCATTGCAGCATCCACCATCTCTCTAGGGAAGAGAGAGGAGGAATCCAGCAACAGTCTGTTCCTTAAACCCAATGCCGACTCTGGCCCAGCAGACCTGGCTACATGATTCAGGACAGCATCCCTCCTCTTAAGAACCAGGTTGGCCAATAGGTTTGCTTGGTGGGCCAGGTAGGAAATAATTCCACCTCCAGAATGGTAAAGTCTCCCAAAAGCCGAATCTTCCCCGGGAACTATCAGTCCTGAAGAAGAGGTAACTTTGGATACAGTGAGGGACCACAGATCCAGTCAGGAGACCGCTTGGAACAGTGCCATAGCGGTAGCTTCCAAGGCCACTGCCTCATTTTGCGAGAACCAGAGGTTCTTCGAAAGATGCTGCAGTGGCAAGCCGGGAGTTAGACGAACTAGTTCCAGGTCAACCTGTTTGGTCGGCAGGGGTTTTCCGAGGGTGTGTAGAAGCGCCTCTGTCGAGTTAGAGGAAGGGGAAGCAGCTAGTCCAATCTGTTGGCCCTAAGCGTATTCTCTTGCCCCGAGACAAGATTATTCACCTGGTCCAACACACCTTAGGACAAGGAGGACCAAGGTAAGCCCAAAGAAGCCCTGGGTTCCTTCTTAGGACCCCAGAACGAATCCAACTGTGAAGGACAGTCAGGAGGAGGTACCACTGACCCTTCCCCTAGGTCACTGTGCTAACGAATTAGAGCGATGACCTCTGCAAAAGACCTCTAAATCTTGGGAGTGACTGAATCCTGAGGAGAATGACCGCCAAGCCGTTCCAGTATGAGTTCCACCCTCGATCCTCTTCCTTCAGGAGGAAGAACCTCAACAGACCCACTATGATCTCTTCGAACCACTTGAGCATACAACCTCTCGGGTCTTAAAACCATTCCAGGAATGTAAACTCTCGTGGCCGGAGCAAGGGAAGAACACTCCCCGTAGTTCCTTCTAGTCACCTCGCCCCTCCCGATGTATCCTGAAGAAGTTGAAGGGACAGGTTAGAAAGATCGGACGCTCCCGCTCAGTCTTCTAGCAGAACTAACATACAGAGCGGGCTGCGATCGATCACCAGCCCATAGTGATGATCAACTTGCAGGTCTAAAAGGGTGGTCTCCCTGTGGAGAAACACTCCCCCAAGAACTGTAACAATGCTCACGCACGTAAGGAGAAGCGCTATACGACACCTGACTGACGATCGGGCGAAGAATAACGTCCACCTGTGTGACAAGAACGAGTACCATCATTACAACGCGCCCCAGTCCTCAGAGAGGTAGAAACCTCGCAAGAAGACTGAACTGAAGACCTCCTACCGGTCTCGCGATACCGTCACATCACCCCTGGGAGCTGAGCAATCACTACACGAGCAATCATTGCTAAGGCATGAGTCACCTGAGTGACTCATCCTTTCCCTCCGCACCGTGCCTGAGTCATGACGGCAAGCAGGCTCAGCGTCACAGATTCTAGCTGCATGCTGATCGGTAGATGTGCGTGCACTCGGGGAAACTCGTGAGCAAGAGCCTGAGATACATAGCCCAAGTCCTAGAGGCAGAACCTCTCGGACTAGGTACAGAAGTACAAGACAAAGCCTGAACTCCTGCGGTCCCCACCCTGCGTGCCCCTGGGGCGGCAAGGTAGTTCCCGTTCCCGAAGGCACGGGAAGACCAGCAGAAGGCCCACCTGTCTCCCCAAAGTGATGAGACAGACCCAGTTAGAAGTCCCAGAGCGAGACTTCTTGGTGGGTGGGGGAGAGACAGCCTTCTTCTTCCTCAGTGGGGAAGCCTCAGAAGAGGTGGAGGAGGTGGCAGACGACAACAACAAAGACAAAGACAAGGAGGAACATGACAACACCTTTTGCTTCTTCTTGGACTTCTTCATCAGCTTCATCAGAGCAGCAGTCAGATCCCCCATTGAAAGTGCCACTGAAGCAGCTGCAGAAGCAGCAGGCTCCAAGGCAGCTGGGTCTGGGGACATCAATACCACAGGAGCACTCGCACTGTCAGGGACTAGAACAGCAGCAGGTGTAGGCATAGGCGGAAGGTCTAATAGTGATGGTCTCTGGGGCCGATCATAAGTAATGGGGGAGAGAGGACTGTGTAACCTGGAGGAGGAGGGGGCAGAAATGGGTCTGTCCTCAAAGTATGTGGCACCGATGACACTACCACTGAAGGTGCTATCGTGGTAACATGTTGCGTATACACCAAGTGAGGTGGTGCCACATATCCAGGCACTGACAGAGTTGTCGTCGTCATCTCCGCACCTGCCCCATTAGTCACAGGAACAGACGAACAATGATCCATCAGCTCCTGTAGAGACAAAATGCCAGGCAACCCCAACTTCACCCAAGTTTGCTGTAAATCCCCAACCACGGGGACAGACATACCTGAGGGAGGAAAAGTCGGGTTAGTGGGAGGAGGTCCTGCTCGCCCCAAAGGAGAAAAATCCCCTCTGGGGCAAACAGAAGCCTCAGAGTACAACTCCGGGTCAGCATCCCTCCCTCCCTCTTCTACGCTTCACGAATCAAGCGAAGAAGCGGAAGGAGACATTTCCTCCGAAGGAGGAACAGCAAGGATCAGGAAACTTAGGTGGTGGGAGAAAGGAAGACGAGGGATTAGTCACCAATGGAGTCATTGGAGGCGTCACTGCTCCTCCGACCAAGAGAGACAAGTTTCACAAGGATTACCAATTGAACAATCCCGCCCTCGGTACTGCTCAGAGGACATGAGGGTTCACATCTATTTTAGGTCGGAAGCTACCACACTTCCTGGCCCCCACTCTAGGGCAAATGCATTGTGAAAATAGGGAGCGATTAGGCTTAACCAATTCATGGGTTTGCATGTTGTAAATAAGAACAGTCAAATAAAGCACAAACATAGACAAAGAAAAAGAAAGATCTCACACAGTTCTGGAACTTTGTACGACAACGATGGACAGAGAGCAAAAGCATGTCTGCACATCATGGTGGCTGAAAGCAAAGTGGAATGCTAACACCCCATTGGGCGGAACTACCGACTATCAGACAAGCAGTTAGTGCCTAACTGCCTTGCTATTCTTCTACGATCGATTTCCAGCCTATGCTGAAAGTAATTCCTAATGTAAAGGACCAAGAGTTTGTATAACATGTAGGAACAAATATACGTAAACAGAACTATTATCACAATTAATGTTGAAAAAACAGCTACTTTAAGAATGTGGAGCAACAAGTATTAAAGCTTCAAGTACTTCTTGTTAGGTAATATGAAAACGTAATTTGGGTATTTGTACTGCATGGGTGATGAGCTCTCTAACTGGCCGGAAGAATGGTGGGGGGGTGAATGATGTCATTGAGGGGGGGGATGATTACAACACGTATGTGGAAACAGACGCCAGACATAAAAAAAAAATGTGCAATACTGAGTAAAAAATACATGTACAGGGTCTTCTAATGGACGTGAGAATTTCCATGAATTTAAATAAATCATATTTTAAAGAAAATACCGGTGTAGACAAATGTTATGGGACAGGCACCATTTTACGTATTATTCATACAACAATAATACATACAAATATATACTATAATATTTATAGACACGTAGATATGTATATTATTTAAGAATGAATTATGAAATGGATAGAAACCAAAAGTTTTATCAGAAAATAAACAATGAAATATTATTACCATTAAAGAATAGTTGTTATTATTGTTATCATTGATGTGTTTAGGAGCCTGATATAAAGGTTGTCATAATAACCTGGGCCATGGCATCCCTGGAACCACTCTTAAAGGAGACTTAATTTCAACTTCACCACACTAACCTAACCCACCTGGTACGTGTGACTTGGCCCTGGGGGTTGGGGGGGAACTAACTTAACCAACCTAACTTAACCTAGTAGAACGAGTTACCTGGCCAGGGACCCCTTAAAGAAAGAGTAACATAATGGTTAACATACTAACTTAACCAACCTAACCTAACCTAGTAGAATGTGTTACCTGGCCAGGGGGGTGAATGGAAGAGTATCATAACGGTTAGTGTACTAACCTAACCTAGTAGAAAATGTTACTTGACTGGAAGGGCTTCGCCCCCTAACCTAACCTAGTGGGCCATTTTACTTGGCTGGGGGGGCTTCCCCCACCCTGGACCCCCCTTAAAGGAAACGTAAAATAAAGGTCATTATACTATCCAAAAGGACCTAACCTAGGATGTATAGTTACTTGGCCATACCGACCTTTAAAGGAAACTTGGATCCACCTGAAGAAAAGCGACCCCAACACACGCTGGGGTCCCTTTTCTTCAGGTGGAAAATGTTGGGGTTGCTTTTCTTAAGGTGAGGAATTAACAAGGTAAATAATAAAGAAAGTATGACTTACTCTTACACACAAAATGTAAGCATAAACCTACTTCTACAATTATGGGGGACCCCAGTGGGAAGTGATTTTCAGGGCACTACCGAACCTAACACAACCACCTAACTTAACCTACGGCCCTGTAACCCTACCTAGGCCTAGCGGGGTGGGGGGGCTCCATCCCCCCTGCGACCCCCCTTAGGGCCACAGTGATTTTCGGGACACTACCAAACCTAACACAACCACCTAACCTAACTTAAGGCCCCGTAACCCCTACCTAAGCCTAGCGGGGGGGTGTGACCCCCCCTAAAGGCACTGCCTAACACATCCATCAAAGTAGTTTTTAATGAATATATATCTATATTTTTCCTCCTTTTTTCTATAATATTATGAGCTAAAGTGGGTCACCTGAAGATTGGAGACACCAACAAGCATGCAGGGGTCGTTTATCTTCAGGTGGAAAATATTGTGGTCGATTTTCTTCAGGAGAGGTATTAGGGGTCGCTAATCTTCAGGTGATCCGGAAACTATATAAAGTTTATCATATGTAAATAAAGACTATCAGGAAATACAAATGGTAATTTGCCAAAATTGAAATGTTTGCAATTTGATAAAACGAAATATACGTAATATGAATGCAAATATTCTATGTGAAACTAATAAGGTAAAATTTTAACAAAGAAATTGTTATGGGCGAGCAATGTATTGTAAACGATGAAACAAAAATAGACAGAAGTTAATAATGGAAAGAGAAGGGAGTGACTAATGTATAAATCATGTATAAATCATGGGTAATTCTAAGCCCGCATTCTGCAGTAAAGTAGACTATGGCAGTTGACGTTTTCTTGTGTTACTATTTTACCTCGTGAACAAGAATTTAAAGTAATATTTATTCGGCCGACTGTAATTAAACCGTAATTTACCTTTGAAGACTACATGATGATTCAAGGTGCGATGTACCGACGTACATAGTTCAAAGGTAAATAACAGATTAGTTACAGTCGACCAGCTAAATATTACCTTAATTTCTTGTAAAGTAAGTCAAATAACATAGGAAAATGTTAACTGCCATAGTCTACTTCGACTGAACAATCTTCAAAGTTTTGGTTTGGGACCAAGAAACGTAAACAAACCGACATATTTGAATTCTGGTAGAGTGTGTGGGATACGTAATCACCAGGGAGCATTATGTCCAGTAAGGGGGGGACGGGGTGGGGTACTGGGAGAGGAAGGCACAGGTACGAGTTGGTCATGCCAAACTGGGATATGGTGGGAAATAATAATTCCCAATAAATATCACCGACATCAAAAGCACTAAACCTTTGGAACACCAAAATAAAATTGATATAACTAAAGCACATAAAGATTGACTGGGGCCTCTGGCCCCCGTACCCCCCTAAAGTAATGCAATCTTGGAAGTGTAACATATAGGTTAGGATAGTAACCTAACCAACTTAACCTAACCTAGTAGAACATGTTAGCTGACCGTGGGGGCTCCACCACACCCCCCCCCCCATAATCCCCCTTAAAGAAAAACAATTTTAGAAGTGTAACATATATGTTAGGATTCTAGGCCAGGGGGGGGGGGGGTGTTGTTCCTGTACCACCCCCTTCAGAAAGATAGTACAATATGAAAGTAAATATTATAATAATACGTAAAATTTTATCCAAGAAATTGTTATGGGTCAGAAAGACATGAAAAGGTGAATACAGAAAAAAGAAGGGAGAAAAAATGCATGTGTAAATTGGAATGTTTGTAAAATGTAAAAATGTAGCTAATACCATCAATTTCATGTCATTGACAGAAAGGTCTCGAAACGTCCTAAAACCACCTTCTATAGTCCCATCCCTTAGATTTTCAGGGGCCTGCCCTCAATTGTAACGTAATATTGTAGGATATATAGGGCAACATTATGAAGTGAGAACAAGTCAGTGCACACATTAAACAATGCTATGATAAACGGAACAGAAATAAAAGCTTGAAATAATATTACATGATTATAAAACAAATGAGGAAAAGGAATGTAACTTGATGCATGAATCCCCCCAATTTCTCCACTCGGCCCTTTCGCAATGTAGGATTAATAATGCAACATGATTGGTTAGATAAATGTAACCCCCCCCCCCCCCCACCCCCCCCCCCCCCGAAACCCCCATCATTTATCTCACTTAGGAAGTCAGTGTCTGAAACAAAAGCTCCCCTAGAACATGGCACATGAGCAGTAGGACTGGCGCATGTGTAGTAGGATTCAGCGTCGTAATAGCAGTAGTAATAGGTGGATTTTGGCTATCTAGATGCTCCATTATCGGCTTATTTATAATTTTATTTCAGATTGTATTTTGTTTCAAATGTTATAATAAGAAGAAATAACACAATAATATGCCAAAACCTTCCCCCAAGTGTTTTACCCTACCCAAAACCCTACATTCCCATCAGTCCCCCTTACCATAGGACAGAGTTGTAAGGCATAATTGTCCCAAGTGCTTTACTCTACCCAAAACTCTGCATTCCCATCACCCCTTACAGTAGGATAAAGTTCAAAGGTAAATTAATGGTTAATTACAGCCAAGCCCAAAAAAAAAATTACTTTAAATTCTTGTTCAGGAGGTAAAACTGTATAGAAAAACGTCAACAGGCATGATCTAGTTCACCGCGGTATACGGGCTTAGATCTACCAAATCAAGTATGAAATACCCCCAAACCACCTCCAATTTGACGTCACTGACAGAAAGGTATTGAAACATCCTAAAACCGTCTTCTAGTCCCACCCCTTAGGCATTTTTAAGGGGTCTACCCTCAATTGTAAGGTAATATTGCAAGATATATAGGGCAAAATTATGATGTGAGAACACATCAATGCACATACCTATAAAGCGGAGTAGAAATGAAAGCTTTAAATAATATAACACGATTATAAAACAGATGAGGAAAAGGAATATATGTAATTTAGTTTATGGATCCTCCAAATTCATCACTCGCTCCTATTGCAATGTAGGGATAATATTGCAACATGATTGGCTAAATGCATGTCCCCTCAAAATCCCTCCACCATTTCACTTACTCACTTAGGGGTCAGTGTCTCAACCAAAAGCTCCCCTATAACATGGCCCATGCGTGCTTTCATTCGGCATCGTGATAGTAGTATAGTAGGTAGTAGGTGGATTTTGCCTGTGAAACGGGTACATTCTCAGTTTATTAATCGCTTATTTCCGCTTGTATTTTGGGTTCCAAATGTCATAAATAAGAGGAAATATCACATTAACATGGAAAAACCTTCTCCCAAGTGATTTACCCCATCCATACCCTGCTTTCCCATTGGTCCCCCTTACTATAGGACAGAGTTGTATGGCATAATTCTTCCAGTGGTGTACCCCACCCAAAATCCCGCGTTCCCAACGGGTCACCCTTACCGTAGGATAGAGTTCAAAGATGAATGGTATTTCTATATAAGCATCCCGCATCGTTCGTCCCTGCGAATACGATAGCCATCAGGAATTGGGGTGTCTAAAAGTATTTCGCATTGTTTAGTACGAGCCCCTGGAGGTTAATTACAGTCGTCCGAATAAATATTAATTACAGTCGTCCGAATAAATATTACTTAAAATTCTTGTTCAGGAGGTAAAACTACATAGAAAAACCGCAATTACCATAGTCTAGGCCGCCACAGAAGAGTAATATAGATCTACCAGATAAATTACAGGTTAATTACAGCTGACCCCCGAAAACTAACATCAAAATACTATAGGAAACTGCAATTTCCAAAGAAATACCAGACGAGCCACTGTTACTTAGATTAACCTTGGGTCATAAGAAGGCAAAACTCTTAATGTGGTACCTAAGGACCTAGCAACCCAAAGTAGATTACCTAGGTTCTAGTTTATGGTGCATCATTGTATTTTATTCTATGACTTTGAGGCCATCAAAACCAAGTGCGGTAATTCTATACAACAGCTCCACCAGCAATTTATCAAATTTAAGTACTTTCACTAAAAAGAGGGAAGTCCAAGGTTTCATTTGATATATAAATCTAAGTGGTACTAAGTCTAGAAGTGGTTTAAATATGAAAATTAAATTTGACCCACCTGAAAAAAACTAAGTCCCTCGACTTCATAACTCTCTCAAATTCCGCTTCAGACTGAACTCTCGTTTGTTCATTAAAAACATAGATTATGTCATTATTACATCATCGACTGTATTCTACGTAGCAAGACGTCACCCACGCGTCATAGTTTTTAACCAATGATGATTATCCACATTTTACTTGGGATTAGCATTTTAACAAAACTAGAATCACGTGACTTGAATACCCAATCAGGTGACAGTTTTACTAGGAAACTAACACTTTTCGACACTTTTCACACAATTTCCACTGCTAATTTTTCAGTCTTTTGAGAGCCATGGAAGCGTGTGAACCTTCAACTTCTGGTGCGGTTTCTCATTTACCATCTACTTTGACTTCAATTTCTGTGGATTTTCTCCCAAGTTCTTGTCTCAATTGTTATTTAAATTATAAAGATTTTGTTTTGCATTATTGTGGTAACATCGAAAGAATAATAAAGTACTGCCAAGATCACAGTGTTCTTAAAGGTGAAAGTGATTACATAGAGCCCGACCTACCATCATTTCCGACTGTTGGAAGGCATACGATTGCCTAAATGAGGAGGGATTTCTTCATTTAAGAGTCAACCACTCCTTGAACTTTGTGGACCCGCACATTGAAGCTCATACTAATACTATTGAGAGGCGGTGGCGGGATTTGAAGAATCTGTTGCCTAAATATGGTTGTTGAAAGGATCAGTTTGTTGGATACTCGGCTCTTGACTACTTTAAATTGCATTTTAAAGTATTGGATCATAGGCTCCATGCATTCTTAAAGATGGCAGCTCACCATTACCCTCCAACCTAAGTAAGTACACAAAGGGTTTTAGGCTGTCTTATATTTAATATGGCTGTGTAACGGGGGGTCGCAGGTAAGGATACGGCCACTAGGTTAGGTTAGGTGGTTTGTTTAGGTTAGCTGGTGGCCTTGTTTATTGCTAATTCTACATGTGCCATTATTCGTATTTTAAAACGGATTCTTTAATTTATTCGGTATTATTTTATTTATGGACATTAATAATGTAGCGTATTTTAACTTAGTTCACTATGTGAAGGAAGTGATAACAAAACACTTCTTCTCAATAAATTATTGTCGCTAATGCATAAATACAGAGAAAAAAAAAAAAAATTTTTACCTCTAATTTTTCCTAAGTTGGGAGAGGTGTTTCCTCTACGGTAATGTTTACTTTTAATGAGCCCTCTAACTTACTTTCTTATGCAAACAAAAGCAGTTCCAGTTACTCATTATTGGCTGAGAGGTGTGACATCGTTATGACGTCATGGGTTTCATAAAAATTACAAACGATTTTAGTCGAAAACTAAGTTTCACTAGCATTTCAGCGGAGTAATAAAGTTACCTGTCCAGTGTCCACTGGTATCCTTGTTTTACTGAATACTCGAATAATGAAGCAAAAACCGGCATTTTGTCTTCCTGTAGGTATGGCAGAGGTAGTGGCTGGCCCTTCTGGCATTAATTTTGGCAGACCTTCGATTTCCTACCGATTGTTTGCAGTGCAATGTGGGTTACGGTGAATTTTATCATTATTTGTCTAGTGGTGGTAAAGAAGTTGTGATTGAATTATGCTCAAAGACATAATTTAATTCTAAAGCAAAAAAACCGCGAGTGTTGTGGAGCTATTTGTCAGATCGACTCCAACAGGAACGCCTTTAGATGTGATCGCTCTATAGGAACGAAAGGATGTCAGCGTAAGCGATGCGACAACCAAATCCATCCACCACAGTAAGTAGCCTTACTGTAACCCCTGTGGCTAGCGCGCGCAGCGCAACATTACCTCTTGCCAGAACATGTCGGGCTTGCCTAGAATCTTTAAATATGCGGATAAGGCGCGAAGCGCCGTTCCGCCACTGCCTTACTGACAGCACACACAAATCGATCGTCGCGGATATGTAGTCACTCCCTACTTTGTTTGTGTTGTTTTGGTATCGCCGCCATATTGGTTTTGGTGTACTTCCGCCGATTTCGGTCGGCGGTCGAGTGGGCCCGCGAATCTGTAAGTGCTCCAGGGATAGGTCCATTTTTATGTTTGAGTGTTATATTTAGGTTTTTTTCCTCCATTTTGCCCTGTTTTACCTACTTTGTCTCCCCCACCCAAAGCCCCGCTTCCCAAAGAAGTTCCCCCAGATTGTAATCTATAGGGGGAGGGGTGGTGGAAGGATAAGTATTCATTTGCGATGGAAGTAAACCTCAAAATCATTCAAATCACATCATAATACAACAGAAAAACCTATATTTTATGTTGAAAGCAATTAATGTCCATAAGTAAAAATTTACCATTTATTCCCCACCCAAAAACCCAGGTTTCCCACTGGGGGTCACCCAAGATTGGAAAGGTTAACAAACTGGGTAATATAGGTATATGTTCCTCCTCAAAAAAAAGGTCAGCTTTAGATAAAGTACTAAGTAATTCATCAGAAAAAAAAATCAAAATTATTAGCTACTACTAGTGGTGGAGCTATTGTATAGAACTACCCCAAGTGCACACACACAAAATAGCCTAACCCCCTACCACCCATACCCTCCCCATAGCCAGGCTAGTTTGGGATATGGCCCGCTTGGGTAGATAGGCTAAGTACCTATCTTTTTATAATTTTTGGTGGTTGTTAACTGTTGACTGACAATGTAATTCGTAATACCTACCTATACCCTGTTTTTTTCCATCTGTCCATCCGGCTGTGGTGTATGCGTATGATAACACTGCGTCCCGGGCTTTAGATAGTTACATTCAGCTTACATTCAACAATAATAATAATATCCTATTTCGAATATTAACGGTGTAATTAACATACAGTAATTTATTAAAACACTTTTCAGTTGCTAATGTACACCCAGATATCCTTTTTTTTTTTACCTAAAACTTACACATAGCGTAACTATCTAAAGCCCGGGACGCAGTGTTACCATACCCAAACACCACTGGCGGGTGGACAGATGGAAAAAATAGGCTATAGCTACCTTTCTGCTGACAACTGATGCATGGTACTAATAATTTTCTTGTTTTCACTCACTAAAAAACAGACTGAAGATCTAGGTAGGTACTGAGGCTCCCAAAATTGTTAGATATCCTAGGGAAGGGAAAAATAAAAAAAGTGGTTCCACTCACAATTAGCCCTATGTTGTACCTTAGTACATGCATGCATAAAGAATACATCTTATTATCACGCAACGATAGCCTATGGTTGTGGTGCCTATCTAGGGATATTTTACCTCGTAGGCAATTACCGATTTAAAGATGTAGTACCTACTACCCTTCTGTACGCTTAGCCGGATTTCTATTAGGGTACCATACAGCCTACCATAGGCACATGATTAGGAATACGGCCAAAAATGTTTAAGGATAGGAAAACTTACATGGCACATTATTCTTACCATTAGGTTTACGGACACTGAAATTGTCGTTTATCTTTCCATTTCATTAAACTTATACAACATGAGTCGCCTGACGGCCTTCTTCTGAAATCACTACAAGCGACGCAAGGTAAGAGGCAAATCACGCAACAAATTGCACGTTGCTGCAGCACAGCAGCCAGCAAGTGGATCATGCAGTGTTGCCATTGCCCCACACTCGGATTGGAAATATCGTACTGGCTCCTCAAAATTATGGGCTTTTCAGTAAAAATATCGTACAAAATTGTAGATTTTATCGTAATTATTGTCTTACACTGTTTCTGATATTCAACACGTTTTTATAATTTGACAAAATAATGAATATGTGTACGATTTCTTTGTAGTCATTAATATCTTGCAATTTACATAATTAAGAAAAAAATACGAATGAAACATTTCTCTCTACAAAAACGAAAAAATGGAATAATGAATAATTAGTTAATGTTATGAACAATTATTATGAACAAATTATTACTATATTGTATTAACACACTGTGGTAAAAAAATATACAGCTTAGAACGTCACTTCTTTCCATAATGTAAACTCAACTGATAACGAATTAACACGAAGATATGTGTTGATAGGCCCACTCATACATATCTTTAAACACCCCAAAACATCGAAAATCAAAATAGCATCACAGAGTAGTAATTTAAAATAAATATATATAATTAAACATGACTGGTACTGATACCTATTTCATGATAAAGAAATTTATAACAATAATAATTGTAAGTATATCTTTACGAATCTTCTTCCAAATCAAATTCATGTTTTCTAATGTTCTGGAATAACTGTGCATGATTATTTATACGGGAAAACATATCATTTGCAGGAGTAAAATGAACACGTACATGATGACCCTCCTGGACCTTTGATGCAACTAGTAGAGAAAAGAGCCCCATTAACTGTCCTTGTTTTCAGTCTTGTTTCTTTGTTTAGTTTTAAAGAGGTTAACTTTACTGAACACTCATTCGCATTCAGCATTAGAGTGCGGCAAGCAAAGAGCCGTTAGAGCAATATTGGCTAGGTGTGAAAAACTAGACTTTTATTTTTATCTCTCTCCTGGCCGGGGGCCCCACGCAAGGCGGCCCGGCCCGGTCTCCTCCCCACCAGGGCCCCACCCCAGGGGACCAAACTGGTGTCCTCCCAAGTGGGAACCCCACTCCTGGCAGCCCATCCCATTTGGTTCCCCGATGGAGGCCCCACCCCTGGCGGCCAGACCAAGTCTCCCCCCTGCCAAGGGCCCCACCCATGGCGTTCTAATCTGGTCACCTCCCCGATGGGGGCCCAACCACTGGTGGCCCGACCTGGTCGCCTCACCACCGGGCGGCCCATCCGAGGCTGCCCAACCTGTTCGCTTCCCGGTGGAGGCCCCACCCAGTCTCCTCCCCCACCAAGGGCCCACCCATGGCATCCCGACCTGATCGCCTCCCGGCCGGGAGCCCAACACCTGTTGGCCCGACTTGGTCGCCTCTCCACTGGGATCCCCACCCCAGGTGGCCGGACCCAGTCTCCTCCCCGTAGAGGGTCCCACATCTGGCGACCCTACCTGGTCTCCTCACCCACTCATCCCGGGACCTGTGACATGCCTCGCCCATCCATCCCGTCATCCGTGGCGGGCCTCGCACGACCGTCCTGGCAACCGTGGCGGGCCTCGCCCACCCGTCCCGGCACCCACGACGGGTCTCGCCCGCCAGTCCCGGCACCCATGGCAGCCCTGACCAGCCCATCCCGGCACCAGTGGCGGGCCTCACCTGCCTGTCCTGGGACCTATGACAGGCCTCGCCCTTCCGTCCCGGAACCCGTGGCAGGGCTCGCCCGGCCATTCCAACATGTGGTGGGCCTCACTCGCTTGTCCCAGCACCCGTGACATAACTCGCCCGCCCGTCCCAGCACCCATGCCAGGCCTTGCCTGCCCATCCTGGCACCTATGGTGGGTCTCACCTACTCGTCCCGGCCCCGTGCCAAGCCTCGCCCACCCATCCCGTCACCAGTGGCGGGCCTCACCCACCCATTCTGGAACCTGTATCGGGCCTCACCCGACCATCCCAGCACCTGTGGTGGGCCTCTCCAGCACTTCCCGCCCGTCCCAAAAAATTAATTCAACACTAGAATATTTACAAGATTTTGCTTACTTAAAAGAGGAAAAATCAGATTTTGCATTATTATTAACGTATATTGAGTTTATAAAAAATTTATATAAATGTCAATTTTGTTTTGCAAAAATCATGCCTTTCATCAATGAGAGAGAAGGGAAAAGAGACTCTACTCAAGCAACATACGAAATTACATTTCTAAGACAAATATAGATGCATTTATAGTAAACGTAAATAAATGCCAGATTATCCAACTACAAAAGAGCATTGATGTAACAAAAAAAAAAACTTGAATCGCTGAGAATTTAATTCGTTCAATGTATTTTTGACCTTGCACGTACTGTTAATTATAGCCTTTAGTGTTTTTATCGAAAGTCTTGTTTCTTTGTTTTTATTATTAGCATGTTCGAAAATGTTTGAGGAAAGCAGTTGCTATTTCATCTTATGCTGCTGCGCACCTTCTCCATTCCTTTTCTAAACCCAAGAATGGCCTCACCTCTCACCCTCCCTTTTTCACTTCTTCGTCTACTAACACTAGCCTCTACTGTCTGTCTGTCTACAGTTTGCTAGGGTGTATATTATACATACATACATTCATACATACCTACATACATACGAGTATATATATATATATATATATAATATATATATATATATATATATAATGTGTGTGTGTATGTGTGTGTGTGTGTGTGTGTGCATCCGATGGAACACGAAGGAACACGTACTTGGCAAGGGTGCATTAAGGATATAGATCATTAAGCTACAAATGACCTTTAATATCTAAATCGCTCTACCTCGGAATTAATATATTTTCATATATGTTAACCGAAGGGGAATTTTTTAGGTAATAAAAAAATCGTCGGCTCATGGTCGCGAACCACGGAACCAAGAATTCAGAACGCACAATGAAGCGCTTTAAACTACGAGGCTAACTCCTCGTGATAGCCTTGTGGTTTAAAGTGCTTCACTGCACGTCCCTAAATTCTTGGTTTCATGGTTTGCGCCAATGAGCCGACGAATTTATATCAAATAAAATATTCCCCATCGGTTAACATATATGTAAATATATTAATTCCGAGGTAGAGCGAATTACATATTATAGGTAATTTGTAGCTTAATGCGTATATATGAATCACGTGATATATATATATATATATATATATATATATATATATATATATATATATATATATATATATATATATATCTCCTCAGGAAGAAGTCAGGGCAGTTTCTGAAACAAAACAGCTACTGAATTTAAAGCAGCAGTGTTACTTAGAATGACGCCATGGTTTGCGTCTCCTAGCACTGTTAAAACAGGATCCAATAGATCAATTCTTTTCAGAACCTCAGAACATGCAATTTGTATACCAATTTGTACTTCGTGTAA
>NC_061105.1:20922938-20943972 GCF_015104395.2 Macrobrachium nipponense | reverse complement strand
CTTTTCTTCTTCGGTATATATTTATCCACTATTTTCTCTAATATTTTATATATTACTCCGTATTTACCCTTATGTCATCACTTACGAAAATGTTATCCCAATCTTTTGTTTAATTCTTCATTTAATTCTGACATTTTATATTTTACTGTAGAAGTTGTATTTTTCCATATCCTTCCCACTTTTCATTTCTGCTTATCTCTGTTTTTCACTTGCTTTGGAATGAACTGTTAATTCTATGACATTATGGTCTGAAATACTCGCATTATAAACTATTATTTCTTTAACATAATTCACCTCGTTCACAAATACTAGGTCTAAAGTATTTTCCTTTCTTGTTGGCAGGTGATTTATTTGTTGAATGTTGTATTCTAGTAGCATATCTAATAGCTTTTCGAATTGCCTCTTATCTTCTGCACTACTATTACTCTCTTTTTTATATGTATAAATACAACCACAATCTCCTATTCGTTCTTTCCAGTCTATGAAAGGAAAGTTAAAGTCTCCAGATAGGAGAATAGTCCAGTCCTTGTGATTTCTACATATATCATCCAATTTTTCTATTATTATGTCAAACTCTTTAGTATTAGGGGGTCTATATATTACTATGTTCCTTAATTTTTCAGATTCAAATTCTACTGCTATTATTTCACATTCTGAGTTACTATATTTCTCATATATTTTTCCTTGTTTTTTGTCTTTCCCATATATTGCGGTTCCCCCTTGATTCCTATTTTTTCTATTTGATCTATGAGTTTGGAACCCTTTTATTTGATCATCGTTCCCAGTCTCTTGGGAATATCAGGTTTCACTTATATTCATTATATCTATTCTCTTTTCAATTTGGGTTAGTTCTTCTAAGTACTCTGTTTTTCTTTTTAAGTTACTGGTAACTAAACCCTGCGCATTCATCACTGTGATGGTTTGCGTGTTTTCTCTATTTAATATGGGTAATAATAGGATTTTTCCATGTCTCTTTCCTGTTCTGGTATGTTGTTCTTTTTTCATTTCCAGAAATTCTGACATTAAAAAATCCAAACTTTTCCATAAAAATTTGATCTCCTTCATCATAATTATTCATTTTGTGCCTGAATCTGCAATTTTCTCCGTATCTGCAATATCCTCTTGCATCATAAATACAGTTCTTATCTCTTGAATTGTATCTTGGAGCTGATGCTTGGAAATATTTTGATGACTGCGTATCGCGCATATCGCGGTGATGGCTGGTTTTTTTCTTTTACCTGATATTCTTTGTTCCTCTCTTTGTTTGTTTCTTTCTTATTTTGGATTTTATTATTTGATTGATTATTTATTTGATTTTGATTCATGGCTACAGGGTGCATATATTTACATTTTTTTTCGAACTTGCATCCTTTTCCTTCTTTTAGGTTTTTGCATATTTTTGGATGTAGATCTCTGCAATCATCCTCATAGCCGTCTAGGTATGCACATTTACCATATATTTCCCTCATTTTACAGGTTGCAGTAACTTTGTCTTTCCCTTGTCTATGTTTTTCCTCTTCATCATTGTTCAGATCTGGGTAGAGCCTCTTCGGGATTTTCTTTTGTGTTGTCATGTCGTAATTTATTTCTTCATATGTATGCTGCTTGATTGCCTCATATGTAGTATCAATGAGTATCTCTGCATCCATACTTTTATCTTGTTCTTTGTTTTCCTTATTTTTTTCTGTCATTTCAGTTTTGTTTACTTCTCTTCCATTTTCCTCTTCTTCTTCCTCTTCCTCTTCTTCTTCATCCTCAACTATTTGTACATTCAGTCTTGATTTAATAACATTGTCTATCCATGATAGACATGTTGAGCAAAATATTCTGGTATCTTTTCTCATATCATGCATTACTTCTGCACATTGCGGATGCGTCGGAATGTTGCATGCAGCACATTTTCTGATCAGGTTTTGTGGATTAACTATGCTATACCACACCTTACACAGTTTGCATGCTTTTGGCATTCTTTTTCCTATTGCATCAATTAGGATATTCACAATGTTCACCTTATTCATTTTCATTGTCGGAATATGTTGATTTATGTATATTTTCTTTATGAGTCTCTTGACCACTTGGATTTTATTTGGAACTACTTCAATTATTTTCAAGATGTTTTCTGTTGATTTGTTCCAGTTTGAAGGATCATATCCTTCTAATATATCTATGAATGCTTTTGCATCTTTCTGGTTATGGCTGTTGTTGATCTCCTATACTTATTTCTAAATTTAAAAGCTACGAACCCTCCCAAATAACTTGAGGACTCATTTCCTATCGGTGCTTCAGGTTCTATCTCTATTAAATTTTCTACTTGATCTTACTGAGCCTCAGTCTCATTGTTAATAGGCAGAAGGTGCTTCATGAGACACGCAGAGATACAACTCGGAATCTAGATCATTGAGAGCAACATTTGAGCTTTGAGATGGACTACTTACATTAAATTTTAAGCACTCTGTAGTGACACAAGATGTAGCCTCATCATTATTACAAACATTAAGATTCTGACTGGTTAAACTATTGTCTTTACCCACTATGCATAACCGTAGCCTATATTTAAATTCCAAAGGTGATGAATGATCATGACAATGACCAATTTGTCATATGAAAGAAAAGAGATGTTCGACTGTGTCTTGACATAGCCGAATTGTCAACAAGCACTCTAATCCATACAGTTCATGCAACATGTTATACAATCTTTTTACTGATTTAGATGAAATAATAACGCCGTTCTGGAACGGAGACATTTTGTCTTTCACTTTAGCATTACTAGCAAAATCAGTCATTTGATCAAGTATTTCGACTTGACGTGGACTGTTCGAGAAAGCATCTCTACCTTTCTTCACCATATCATATTTCATGCACAGATTCATCAAGTCAATGCTTCATTAACTTATATATATATATATATATATATATATATATATATATATATATATATATATATATATATATATATACATATATATATATATATATATATATCATATATATATATATAATATATATACTATATATACATATATATATATATATATATATATTATATATATATATATATCTATATATATCATATATATAGATATATATATATACATATATATATACATATATACATACATACAGATATATAAATAAATTTAAAACATCCATACATTTTCGTAGTTTATCCATATGAATCGGGACGTATTTCGAAGCAACCAAACCTTTTTAATATAATTTAAAGCTCAAGAAATAGTATTTAAGCACACGAAAACATTTTTGCAAAATTCTCTCTCCATCCGATCTTCAGAGACATTCTTCCGATCGTGGCTAAAGATTTACTTGCATGAGAAATATAATTGTTATATTCATATAATCAATTAATTTTCTAAGTGAGCTTAGCTGATCAAAATGAAACATACATATGCCTAGTAAACCAAACTAAAGTGACGAGATATTAGTAATAGGCTTACCTGAAGCAACAGTAACATTATTATAAAGATTTTGTGTCGGTATGGCACCTTCTTTTAGATTTCGGGCAGTCTTAGGGCAGTAATTGAGCAATTCGTGCCTAAGGTTTCTGGCAAAATCATTGGGTTTGAAATGTGACGAACAAATTCGTGCAGTTTTGGCATTGATACCATCACTTTTTTTTGCATATATTCACCCACTTCTTACATAGTTCTGCATCTTTTGGGAAACGGTAAAATCTAATATTTTCACTTCCATCAGTTATATTGGTCTTATAAGAATTGGAGCACCCATATATGGCGCATATTACCATGCTGAATCTGTCCTCGCAAATGAAAAAATTGAACATATGGGAAAAAACGCGGGATATTTCCTGCCTATATGTCGCCTGGCTGAACTCTCCAAGTCTCCAGGTGACGTCATGCGCATGAGCGTTGAAAACTGGACCGCTAGGTAACTCACCTTATCTTATTCCATCTTGGGCAGTGTGTGCAACATACGAAGCAGCCCGCAAAGATGCATCCATGCCCCCGCACAACACATGGCATCAAGAGCCACGTGCGGCGGCTGATGTGGAGACAGACCCCAGCCCCCCCGAGTGTGCAGCAATGAAGAGTAATGAGAGGGCCTCGGTTCCCATCGGTGCTCGTGTGTGTGGGAACTGCGGAGTGCAGCACGAGCCCAGAAAGGTGTTGTGCCCAGCGAGAAATAGTGTTTGTCATGGCTGCCAAAAATTTGGCCACTTGAAACGGTTTTGTAGAAGCAAGAAGAAGATGGTGAATGATGCCCCTGGTTCATCAGTACACTTGGGGCAGTCACTGCTGGGGTGTACAACCTAGTATGGAGCCTACTATACAATGGTAGTGCCCTTCATCAATGCATAGCCCTAGGCCTAAGGGTCACAGCCCTGTACAGGCTATGGTAGACACTGGGGCCCAAGTGTGTGTTGCAGGCCCCACCCTGCTGTCGACCCTCGTTGAAAGGCCTACTCTTTCATGACGCTGCGGGGCCCTACGTGACGTTGCCAACATTAGATTGGAGTGTATGGGAACTGCCCCCCTTTGCGTTCAATATGGTAACAGGACAACCGTCCAAGAAGTACTTCATCAAGTCTGCTGCGAGGTCATTCTTTCTTTCATTGGCTGCTTGCAAGGACCTTGGCCATTGTGCCCATTCCTTTCCTCCCCCACCACTAACCAGTGTCAGCAAGCCTTGCCACTGAGCCTGAGGAGGTACTCAACCCCCATTGGGGAGTCCCTTGCTAAGCCCTCATCCACACATTCCTACCAGTGGAGGAGAACGTCCCGAAGTTGGAGCAGTGGCTCTTGCACCATTTTTTTTTTATTTGTCGTCGATATTCAATACAGAAAGGGAGCCCCTCCCTGTCATGGGAGGTAACGCCGCACCATATTCATCTACTGCCAGGGCAACCCCCTATGCATACCACACCCCAGCATCTGTGCCAAAGCATTGGGAAATCAGAAGTGAAGATGCATTTGGACCAGGACATCAAGAAAAAGGCATCATTGAGGAGGTACCGACTGGTTGAAGCAACAGAATGGTGTGCGAGGATGGTCATTGTTGCCAAGAAGTCAGGTCAGCCCCGCCGCACCGTGGATTTTCAACGTCTCAATACCTCCTGCAGGAGAGAGACGCATCACACCCCTGCTCCTTTCGACATGATCTCAGGGGTACCCTTACATTCCTGACGGTGGCAGATGCGCATTGGGGTTTCCACCAGGTGGAGTTAGATGAAGAAAGCCGCAAACTCACAACCTTTATCACTCCCTGGCGGCGTTATCGGTACAGAAGAACACCCATGGGACACTGTTCAGCTTCAGATGCCTACACCAGAGGTTTGATGACGCCATCAAGGACATTTCCCCGAAAACACAAGTGTGTGGATGATACTTCTTCTAATATGAAAGTTGTCGAAGAGGCCGTTCTGGCACATGTATAATTTCTTGGACACATGTGCCAAAAAGGGAATAACCCTCAAGCCAGAGAAATTCAGCTTCTGCCGAAGAGAAGTAAGCTATAACAGATTGGAGCAGAGATGGGATCGGGTTTGTTATTCTGCAGCAGTACTGTGCTTGTACCTCAGCTTGTACCCTATGTGGGAGCCGTCACTTGTCACAAGCTGAAGCTGGGTATGCTGCTGTTGAGGGAGAGGCCTTAGCTGTCATGTGGTGTCTCAAGAAGGCCAGGCTACTCCTGTTGGGCTGCCACAACTTATTGATCGTGACTGAGCACCGCCCGCTGGTCAAGCTCCTGGGTGATAGAGAGCTGAAGGATATACTGAACCCAAGACTCTTCCGTCTCAAGGAGAAAACCCTGCAATACAGGTTCAGGTAAGATACCTACCAGGGAAGAGGAACTGTGCTGCTGACTTCTTATCACATTTCCCTGCTCTCTGTTGTGAACCAGATGACAAGGACTCGGAACTTGAAGAGGATATGACTGCTGCCCTTGTCGCTGCTTCAGCCACTGCCCTTGAGCAAGAATGCCTCATACTTGACGAGGAGAGGGTCAAAGTAGCAGCCTCTAAAGACCCTGTATACCAGTTGTTGGTAGCTAAAGTGGCAGCAAATGACTGGCACCCACAGAAGGCACAGGAGTTGGCCTGCCTACGTCAGTTCTACACAGTTTAGGACGGTTATCTATGGTTGAAGACCTGATAGTCTACACTTATGAGCAAGGATGCCCACGTCTGCTCATCCCAAGAGGTAACGTTCGACTTCAAGTCATTGACAGGCCATTCATACAGGACCATCAGGGGCTGGACTCCATGCTCCACAGGGCTAGGCATCAGTTTACTGGCCAGGCATGGAAGGTACCTGCAGAGCCACAGGATGGGATGTGCCTTTTGTGATATACATACTTGTTACGGCCTCTAAGAGAGGTCTGCTTCAGGCTCGATATGAAATAAACAAAAACAACAAAATTTGACACCAACAGTTGAAACTGGGGATACGAATATAGAAAGAAACACTAACACAAAAAAGGTTTGTTTATTTACAAAGCTTAATAACAAAAAAAAAAAATAGGAATAGCTCAAACACTGCATAGAACTGGGGGAACAGGGTGAAATAAATGGAAGTAACTTGGCCAGCCAGTTGGCAACGTTCGGAAAACGATGGCTTCACAAAAGGAGAACTGCAATTGCAGACGTCTTCTTGACTCCGTATTGCAGAAAATAATGTCTACTTTTGATACTTGAGGGGCAGGAACTTCCCAAAACCTCTAGCAGAACGTCTCTTCTCTGAAGTCTTCCCCAACGTCGAAAAACCTCGGTCGTCCACTCCTGAAGATGGCTTGACCAAAATTCGACCAAACTCTCTCGGGTGACTTTTCTTCTGATCCTTCGTCGGTTCCTTTTTCTCTTATCTCTCTCGGATGATCTCTGCTGCTGCTGATCTCTCACTGATAATCTGATCTGTGGCTCTTACTGAGGATATCTCTCTGTGACTAACTGATGATCTCTCTCTCTCCTACTTCGTACGTCGTATTTTATACGGCATCCTGGGGGCGGGGCCTACGGCGAGCGTCACAGACTCCTGAGATTACCGTAGCTTCTCCGAAGAATCTAGACGAGGTATTGCATCAGAAATCGTGGCGTTTCTCACATCACGTCGGCGCCTGATGAGTTCCACAACACTCCTGCCAATTCTAGAACCATCATGAGAACAGGCACCTCCAACACAATGCGCTAATGCCTCCTTACTGCCGAACTTCTCGTAAATGCATTTTCCTTTCCTTTATCTTCCTTTGCTATAAAGCATTTACCCGTTGATCAATGCCCTCCATCGGAACAACCTGCTGAACCTTTCACTGCACTCCGCCATCCCCCAAAATACCCATTCCAGTCAATGGTGGTGGACATGCTACAGTTGGAGGGCCATATGTACATGACCTATGCAAACAGGCTCACCGGGTGGCTGGAAGTCGCACACTTTCCACATGGTACAATGTCATCAGGAATCATGTCAGTGTTGAGGACGTACTTCACAAGATGGGGAGCACCAGAGCTAATCTCGAGAGATGGGGGCACAAACCTCATTAGCGAAGAGACCACATCATTCTTCAGAAAATGGGGGGTTACTGTACGCCTTTCGTCAGCCCATTACCCCCAGTCCAATGGAAGGGCTGAAGCAGCAGTCAAGACTGCCAAGAGGATCATCAGGGCAAATATAGCCTCGATTGCAACAAGGCATCTCTGGCAATTCTTCAGTACCTCAACACCCCTCCTAAGGGGTTCGACAAGTCACCAGCACAGCTTGCCATCGGTAAGCAGCTCAGAGATGGAGTGCCAACGCCCAGACAGCATTACAAGGTGGAGAGACACTGGGACGAGATCATCCAGAAGAGGGAACTACAAATGGCAGAGTCCCAAAAGGAGACCCAACCACTTGCTGGGAACAGGGAGCTTCTACCCCTTGTTGTAGGCTGCAGGATAAGAGTGTAGGATCCTGTAACCAAAACCTGGGACCGATCTGGGTTGGAAGTGGAGTCCAAGGGCCACCGACAGTATCTCATTAGGCTGGATGGAAGCGGTCGAGTGTCACTCAGAAACAGGAAGCACCTGAAAGTGATAAAACGTCAGCCCCCAACGTCGTCAGCCACTTCCCCATGCCCGGACCCCGCCCCACCTCGTCCAAAAAGGCGGACAGTACAACCCTCATGGATGGGGGAGTATGTCATGGGTGATGTTGAGTGTTAACCCATGCTCATGCCACTGTAAAATTGTCTTATATTGTCCCCCGTGCTTTTCTTGTCTTCTATTTTTGATAAACTGAACTGGCTACAATTAATTTTTGCAGACATATTTTTATGCATATTCATGTTGCTGCCATGCATGTCAATTTATGCTGTGATACCTGTGCATTAACCATCGCATATTTCCTATAAGATTTTTTTTCTTGCATATTTTCTTTGTGTTTATATATGTATTTAATACATATTTGCTTATTGCCATCACTGATTATTTACATTTAATATTATGCCATTCTGCCATGCCATAATCTTAGGGGGGAGATGTAGGATGGTTGAACTTGTGTAATGTCTGTTGCCGAGAGGGCGGCGCGATTGGCGCTAATGTAGCCCACGTGTCTGCAACTCACTTGCAGTCACGCCTCTGTATAGACTGGACGTGTAATAAAGCACTCTAGTGACACACGGGTTTTCTTCTGTTTCCTACAGCAACAGTGTATGTTGAGCGATGTATTAAGCTCGTACAGGAAAGTTATTGGGATATGTGATAATACTTCCACATTTGGCAGACGTAAAGGACTGTCAAACGGAATACGGAGGACGGCTAAAATGAAAATTAAGAAAAACATTCCATCGGTACTTTTCACTGAAGAAAATATTTCTTTCATGTACAACGGACAGAAAAAGACATGTCTTAAGTGTGGCAGTGAGAATCATTTTGCTGTAGATTGCTCCTTGGACAGAATCGTGAATATTTTTGAGCATGAGAAGGATTTTCCAAGCCTGCCGAAACACAGGGGAACGAAACAGAAGGGAATGAAAAACAAGGGAACAAAACACAAGGGAACGGACACAACATCGAGAAAGGAAGGCAAGAGTCACTCAGTGAAGACGCACCAAATGGTAACGGACGGCTAAAATGGAAATTAAGACACACCAAATGGTAATAATGTTCAGGATATCAATAGTATAACAGAGGAAAATGGGAACAACGAACCACATGTTTTAACCGAAAGGATGAATATTAAGCTTGGGGATAGTGAAAAAATCAAAGAATGTGAGGATAAGGAGTTCAAATAAGGAGGAGGAGGAGGTGATATCTATCGATGATGAGGTACTACATGTAAGTGTTTACATAATAAAATATGGAATGTTAGTCCATATATATAAAAGTCTAAAACTAAAGAGGTCACCAGATTGCTTGCAGGAATGTGATCAGACTAGAGACGCTAAAGATGACGTATACAATAAGTATGTAGGCTAAGATAACATGCCGTCACCTGTAGTCATTCAATTGTTTATAAACAGTTAGTCCAAGCTCCCTGCTTGAGACAACTACCACGCCTACGTGATCTGTAGCGTGTCTCATTTGATTGTGTGTTCGTATGAAACTATGTCATTTGTATATGTATGTTATATGTTCGAACTACTGTCTGTTCCTTCATAACTTTGTAACGAGATGGTAGACGGGCAGAACAGAGTTAGCTATCGACATTAGAAGACCTGTACCTCTTTACCTAAGCTTTATCATGTAGAGGAATAGGATTAGCCATCATCATTGGCAGAAGCGATCAAGCTATCGTTATTAGAAGACTTGTACAATCATATCTGATCTTCACCATGTAAAACTTCAGAAGAATATATAATTTTTTATACTTAGTGTTTTCTACAAGAACCTCCTCACCATGAGTTTAACACATCATCGTCGTAACCAAGAAGATAATACCGACTTCGTAAGTGATCTACAAACCCCAAGTCACTCCCACGAATATGGAAGTCAATACCCAACCGACTTAGCGTATGATTATCGCAAGTCTAACATTACCTCATAGGGCGCCTTATCATACAAGCACAATCCCTAATATTGGTGGCCAGCGTACCAGAAAGAACTCTACAACGTCCTACGAAGAAAAACCAGAATAATAAATCATGTATCATAAGAAGTCAACGACGACGGAAGCAGCAGATTCTTCAAGCAACCTAGTATCATCGTTAGTGAGCGACTTCAGAAAACAATAAGAACTCTCAACGACGACGAAAGCAACAGATTCTTCAACCAACTTAGTATCATCGTTTAGTGAAAAAAAAAAAATAACTTCAAGAAACAAAAACCGACGTGTCCTTTTCCTACGGCAACGGAAACTTACTTCGTCTCTCATTAGAATCATTCAAGAAAACATCGTTAGTGAGCGTTTCCGGCACTGCAAGAAACAAACCGAACGCGTCTGCAGCATCGGATTTTCAAGGGCTGGGCGAATCATCGAAACAACGCGCACGGGGGAAAACTGAAGCCAAACCAGGTCATCCGCTAAATAGAGAAGGAGGACCAAGGCCGTGTGTCGTTATCGGAACACCGTGACTTCCCACAAAAGCAAGCTAAGTACAATTTTTTATTATTTGGAGTAACTTTGAGTGTTTCCTTTGCAGGTCGAATTTCGTTATTCCTGTGGCTGAAGTTACGAGACATTCTTTTAATCTTACTTTTTTACAGAAATTATCTACATCATTGAGATTTCGCTACTGCGAGTTTTTATCTTTGAGTGTCTGTTTCCAGAAGTTCTACTGAAATATCATAATCTATACTATTTGTTAATTTTTATCTTTTTGGGTGATTATTAATCCCTTACGTAACAAATCATAATTAAACAGTGAATATGCGTTTACGCAGTGGACGTCTGTATTTATACAGATGCATGGATAGGGGTCGTTAAGCACCGTAGTGATTAGAAAACACACAAAAACAAGTGGAACACCCCGTACAAAATCTAGATAAATTAGAGGTAACACTATTTCGGGTCATGACAATAAATGCTTCTTTGCAAGTCCCGATCGCAGTTTTAGCCTTTAGTTTTTTGAGTATATAAAATATCGAACCTCAATGACTCAACTTAACTTTAAAAATATGGCTGGATTGCAAGGAATAACATGTCTGTAAAAACTTTCATCAGGCTAAATGCGCTGACCAGGATCCCTCACTATTTCAAATTTTAGCAAAGAATAAAGTACAAACAGTTAATATCGGAATGCAGTAGTGATAACTTGTCTTATTAGTAATCGCTCAGTTCCTAATAGTTCATCATTCATTGCTTTATACTTAACCAGCAACATAATGCTAAAAACACACAATACGTTGCCGATGGTAATAAGGAGAAGGATCCTAATTATTACAAAAAGAAATAGAAACAGTAGCCCGTTCAGAATCAAACAAGCAAACTCGGTGACTGTGTCACCTAGTCAAGCGGTCAGGTCAGTTAAATCTGCCGAGTTTTCAAAGCAAAGCAAATATTCCACACAATAAGCACTCGAGCAGAGTGGGGAAAAGCGATGTTTGGTTCATACATACCGATATCTTTTTGAATTAAAATGGATTTTTCCTATGAAACACACGACCGTATAAAGTAATCAGAGCAGTTTTCGTTTTTTTTTTAATACGTAAGTTATTATAAGTAGTGGTGGATAAAGCCCGACTGTACGCCGCCATAAAAATTAGAATATCTTGTTTATTTTCTTTAGTAGACGTAATATCCCTGTATTTTACGGACTCACCGTCTGTTGTTCGAACTTCTCTAATGAGAAGTCCGGATAAGCGAGCGCTTACATCCCTATAGTTTATAAAAAAACATTGATCTGTATCTAGTGTAATTGAAGATTCATCTAGGGGTATACAAAATTTATTCTTACATCCCTGCAAAATATAAGGCGTGTTTATCAAAGGAAAATCCTATAAAACCAAACTTCAAACATATTAAAATCCGTTTGAACAAAAATGAGACAGTTAATCAAATAATAACTTATATTAAAGTGGAAAAAACTATACATTTGTCTCATAAATCGTAACATTGTTCAAATGACCCAACAGAATTCTCCCACAACCGCAGTCGCACTTTGCACGCAAAATCTCGAGAAGCATGCACCCTCGAATGTCTTAGTGCGTGTAAAAGACTTTGCTGGGAATGAAATTTTAATCCTTCCCGACACTCTGAAATATAACATTTCCCGCGAACAAAGCCCTAAAAGTATACATATCGTGGATACGGAAGTTATAAATATCGCATTTTTTATTGTTGCTAATTTTTAATCACGCCCAACCAGTCGTGGATGAATCTCTCTGATAATCTATCTAAAGTAATATCCGTAAAGTCATTCAAGCAGAGGTGATTCAGCAGAATTTTTTTTTTTATTTTCTACCTGAATACCAGGAAGTTTCTCCACTAGCGAGTGATCTCTGGGAAAAAAACGGATGTAATTTAACACAAAATACGGTCTAAGGACAAACATAAAGCTATTTACGTACCTTCGTATAGATTCTCAATGAAATTTCAAAATAGAGATAAATGACGAAGTTGAAAAAATGTTAGTAATAGGGAGTCATTAGGAAATCAAATAAGCCCATATAATTTTTCCCTCAAATGTCATGCCATAAAAGATCGGACTTGGCGTATCTGCGTAGATTTCTGTCGCTTAAACAAGGAAACGACTCCCGATAGTTTCCAGTGCCATGTACCGACGACATCTTATCTCTGTTAGGTTAGAATAAATTTTTTTCACCAACTTGGACTTACTTAAAAGCTTTTACCAGATACCATTACCTAAGTGATTGTACCTCATACACCGTTTTCAGCACACTCAGGGGACATTATCAATTTTTACGTATGCCTCCGGCTTACGTTGCGCCCCAATTACAATACAGTGTTTGGAGACTATTAGGGGATAACCTACATGCCTATATGGGATGATCTTGTAATCTTTTTCTAATACCTTAGAGTATATTCACATAACCAGAGCTAGTGCTACAGAGACAAAGACAAATAATCTCAGAGTAAAATATCTAAATGTGAGTTTTTTAAAAACCGAACATGTTTATCTAGGTTTTATGTGTCTAGTCAAGGTCTTAAAGTAGTCCAGGGTAAGGTCCGGCTATTCATAACTATCCGGTACCTATTAACGTAAAAGGCGGATACAGCACTTTGGCGCTGTAGTGGTATTACAATCGTATGTAAATATGTAACTCTTCAATCATGACAGCTCCTTTAACAGATCTTACGAAGAAGAGCGTAGATTTATTATGGTCTAAAAAGCATCAACAGGCATTCGATATCTTAAAAGCGGAATAATGCAGCTCACCTAACTTAAAAATCCCTGATTTAAATAAGGCATTTTTTTTATTGCAACAGACGCCTCAGACCAAGGGGTAAGAGGGTATTACTTCAGTAATATGATAAGCAGTTTTCCTATAGCTTTTTATTCACGTAAACTAAATGCCCTCTGAAAGTAAATATACAGTAATAGGAAAGGAAGGGCTAGGTATCTTTAACTCACTAGTAACATTTTAAGTTCATAATCTATGGCCATCCTGATAAAGTCCTTACTGCAACATGAGTCCTTTACCGAGTTTTTCAAAGGCTTTAATCACAGTCCAAAAGGAACTCGGTGACAAATGATCATTCAGGTCTTTGGAGCCAAGATAAGATATCTACCTGGGAAAGCAATTATCATAGCTGACGCATTATCCCGCAATCCCGCACCATCTGCAAAGAACCATTAATTAGACTAAAAGATATAGAAAACATCCGTGGCCTATTGTTAAAACCGTATCTAAACAAGAAATTCCTTAAACCCCAAAGATCGCGAGCATTGAATATCTGGGTTGGAGCGCAGAACCTGTTTACAAAACTGAACAAAGCAGAGTCAACAGACATAACCAAAACAATAAACACTTTGAAACGGAAACCCGAGTCAGCAGCAATAAGCAAACAATAAACACTTCGGACGGAAACAGGGTCAGCGGCTAAGCAAAAACAATAAACATTTCGAGCAGAAACCCTAAAGCAAAAGTATATTTAAAGTATGTGTATCAGAATAATGTAATCAAATGAAATTTTATATGTAGGTCCGTGACGAGGAAAACCCGAAGAAACACAGCAGATGACTTACGACCAGGTAGTAATAATAATCTCTTTCATACCAATCGTCATAAACTGGTTGCATTCCGTCATCCAAGGGTTCCCATACTATTGTCACCTTTTTTTTGACAAAGCCAAATCACTGTTTTACTGGCTACAATGCTTACAGATATAAAAAGCACATAACTAATTGTAACACGTGTCATGAAAACAAGGGATACACTAAGACACCTGTCAGTTTAAGGGGCCTATCCTGTGCCAAATCAATCCTTGAAAGAATATACTTAGAATTATTAACAGAGTTACGAGTCTGACAGAGGGAATAAACACTTCTTAGTGTTAATAGTTCCTTGACACGTTATATAGAAGGTAATAAGCACTTAAAAACAAACAAACCACCGTGCAATTGGAGTGGCATTAGGAATATTTATGAGTGCTAAATCAGTAAAGCATGGAATTCAACACATGATAATCTGACTCGGGTGGTGTAAATCAATAATAATCTCCATAACACGTGGTGTGAATTCCTTTCCATTAAGAAAACCAATAATATATTTTATCACCCAGAGTCAATCGTTTGTATAATAACGGATAATTAATAGGAAGTGTCAATGTCTTACTAGTTTACAACTCGTGATATTGGATCCGAACTGGATTATAGCGGTTCTCGCGGTTTTAAATACCTTTATCATTTATATCTGTATCTATAGAATTGATGCCGCAAGTAGCCTTATACGGTACGCCGCTAGAACACTTTTCCACATATTCAAGCCAACCATTAATTTTATCAAACCTATATATAAAAAAAATATTATAAAATAAATAAATATAAAAAAAAAATAAGATAAATATGGATACAAGTGGAGTCAATATAATACACTCTGTAAGAAGTCGGAAGGGTTACAAATTATAATAAAAAAGGATCACGATAAAATCAATAAGCAAAACGTAACATAGATAATTAAATATCCAAATATATATGCGTAAAGATTTGAACTCTAACTTAACGCTTTAGTAATGACAAATAAATCTAAAAGTTCAAACACATATCCAAAAATCTACTGACATATTGTCTGTCCCGGTGATTTATATTCGCTAGTTCAATGAAAAAAAAAAAAAAATGTTAAATAAATAAATAAATAAATGGAAAATAATAATAAATAAAATAAATAAAATAAAATAAAAAAGAGAGATCAAAGTCAGGAAGTCTAGAAGTGAAAATGTTATCTATGAAATAATCCTATATGAATCTTATACAGGGCTAATAATATATATAGAATTTGTATGGAAACCTTTTTCATATAGTTTGAATAAGGAATATTTAATTAACATAATTACAATTATGCAGTTTTCCAACATGAAACTAATATATTGTTCAATTTTGGTACTGTTTTTTTTTCAGACATTCTTCTCATGTGGGTCGAGTATTAACAAAAAACAAAATTTATCCTAAAGTCGTATTTATTATAGCAAGTAACGTAACTCTTAGCTGGCTGAGAGCAATCTCCTGCCAAGTGACGACGTCATCATTGCCGTATTAGCATTTGTTCCTTTTAACCTCAATAATCTGCTTACAGGCTTCATCTCGCGATTGCAAAGCAGATTGACTGGAAGAAATGGAATGCTTAGCCCGAACTTCTCATGGGCAAGGCAGACGTTAGGTACAAGTGTCTATCGGTATGCGCAATGCAACTTGCAATCATTTTAAAATTAATAAACAAAATAAGGAAATAGAATTTCTATAACATCAAAATGAATTAATTTTTTCTGAACCTCATAGATATTTAGAAGTATCACGATAGGATATGGATTATTTACTTGCAACATTAGCTTGATTACAATCCAGGTAAATCACATTCATGGGAAAATGTCACATTTTTCTTGAAAAACCCAAAGTTTATATAGTAATTAGTTACATAGTGGGTTTTTCGTTGCATCTCCACCCACCCCCCCCACCCCCCCCCCCCCCCCCCACCCCCCCCCCCCCCCACCTGTCCCCCCCCTCCCCCCCCCCCACCACCCCCCCCCCCCCCCCACCCCAACCTATTAATAAATGTTTTAAAAGTTAACCTCAGAGGATGCGCACGAGAACATTGAATATGAAACTTTTGTTAGGGCATGTAGGATCAGATTTTATCACAACTTAATTTCAGTTAGCATAGAGAAATACAGAATCATGATTAATCTTCTCTTTGACTCTTATGTTGCCTGACAATCTTACAAATAGCTCCGTTTTTCCACTTCTTTGTCTAGTAACTTACTACCAGTAATATCGAATTTTCTTTGGGATTCGTTTGAATATCTGTTTATTTTTTATAATTATGGATATTTTTACAGTCCTCATAGACCT
This sequence comes from Macrobrachium nipponense, assembly GCF_015104395.2. NCBI lineage: Eukaryota > Metazoa > Arthropoda > Malacostraca > Decapoda > Palaemonidae > Macrobrachium > Macrobrachium nipponense. The sequence continues at coordinate 20,927,559 of NC_061105.1, read as the reverse complement.
GGATAGGTTCACTCATTGTTAATGCCATGGGTAAAAAAGTTTGTACAGCGGACTCTTTTGAATTCCAAAATATCAGCGAATTCATGTGGGTTAAGTCTGGTCTGAATGGCTCTCTCCCCTCCCGTATTTGGATGTTGTCTGAATTTACTTTGCCCTTGTGACAAGTATAATTTCACTTGCAGGCTGATTAATGGAACCTGATACAGTATCCTGCAGTACGAGAGTTTCACATCGCAACTTCAAAAAATCGTTCGTCGCAGCGGACGACTACAGTCAAGTAACAACCGCCTACAATGTGAAAGGAATAAGCACCATCATGGACTTCTTCGACGACACCGTATCTCGTCGTTAAATCTCTTTTTCATGCGGAACGCTCCGCGGCTGTCGGAATCGACTAACGAAAGGGACATACTTCCGACAATGTTTCGACCCGAAGGATATTCAACTCTACTTTGCTGGCGAAGGACTCGTGCTGGGGATGTTTTTTTTTATTCATCGCGAACGTAATCGTGTAGCTTAGGATGCAGAGAATAGTATGGAGCGCAATATAGAATGTTGGGAGACCCGCCCAGGCCAAATTTTCCCCTTGTTTTAACCATTGAAAAAGGCCGTTTCATTGGCTATAGGGGTGGTTGTTGGAACTGTGTAATGGACGAAAAGTTGTTCGAAAGCTAGTTAAATGTGAAGTAGTATAACCTCGGTCATGTATCCTATATATATAGTATCATGTATCCTATATATAAATGATCATAATAACAGAATCGAAATATATTTTTTGCGTGTACGCAATAGGAATCGCTTATATATAATTTATCAGAAATAACAGAGTCGAAATATATCTTTGCGTGTACGCCATAGGAATCTTCTTATATAAATGATCATAAATAACAGAATCTAAATATATCTTGCGTGTACGCAATAGGAATCTATTTAAAGTGCACATATATTAATCATAATTATATGAATCCATATACATATGTATAAACAAATCAGGTAGCCTATAATCAATCTGTTACCTTTTATCTTACCAATCAATATCTGCAGTTATTTTATGAGTTAGTATATGAATTAATGAATCAGATATATAACATTTAGCATAAAAATCAACGAATCAATCAGCATAAAACATTAATAATGTTTATCATTTCTATATGAAATTTTTTATCAGTTAAAATATGATTTTTATCATGTTAATCTTCATTCTATGCAATTGTCAGAGTACATTAGTATTTTCTGTAGCATATGTATCTTAATGAAATGAAGTGAAAAACTGTATCATTATATATCACGTGATCACTATTATTTACCAATATCATTGTTTTATATTTTATTACTTGAATCATTTCATGTACACCATGAATTTTTATTTACTTTACTATATATATATATTCACATAGTGTCTGTATCACACTCCTATAAGTCAAATGCAAGTCAAGTTTGAGTAATATTCAGTGGTTGGTTTTGGTAGCTGACCGAGCTGATGTAAGTGTTTACATAATAAAAATATGGAATGTTAGTCCATATATATAAAAGTCTAAAACTAAAGAGGTCAACCAGATTGCTTGCAGGAATGTGATCAGACTAGAGACGCTAAAGATGACGTATACAATAAGTATGTAGGCTAAGATAACATGCCGTCACCTGTAGTCATTCAATTGTTTATAAACATTAGTCCAAGCTCCCTGCTTGAGACAACTACCGCCTACGTGATCTGTAGCGTGTCTCATTTGATTGTGTGTTCGTATGAAACTATGTCATTTGTATGTATGTTCATATGTTCGAACTACTGTCTGTTCCTTCATAACTTGTAACAGAGATGGGTAGACGGGCAGAACAGAGTTGCTATCGACATTAGAAGACCTGTACCTCTTTACCTAAGCTTTATCATGTAGAGGATAGGATTAGCCATCATCATTGGCAGAAGCGATCAAGCTATCGTTATTAGAAGACTTGTAACAATCATATCTGATCTTCACCATGTAAAACTTCAGAAGAATATATAATTTTTTATACTTAGTGTTTTCTACAAGAACCTCCTCACCATGAGTTTAACACATCATCGTCGTAACCAAGAAGATAATACCGACTTCGTAAGTGATCTACAAACCCCAAGTCACTCCCACGAATATGGAAGTGCAATACCAACCGACTTAGCGTATGATTATCGCAAGTCTAACATTACCTCATAGGGCGCCTTATCATACAAGGCACAAGCCCTAATACTACATAGTGGACTAAGTTTGAAAGCGTCTGGAGTGGTGATTATACCGCAAAAAACTGCGCCTGTTGAGTTCATTGTTATCACGACGACTGCGGACTGAGTTCATCAAGAGGACAGAAAGAGCAATCTTAACTTGGGACACGGAACTGATCAAGGAAGAGAAGGAGACGGACAAACTGATGCAGAATATATTGAAGATGGATTAATGGAGACTGATGGAGATTTGGAAAGTGCGCCTGGATACGGAAAATGGAAAATTCAAATGGAAGATGACGTCAAGATGAGAATCTCGAAGAAAATAGGAACTCGAAAATATTCAGGATCTGAAGACAATAGTGATGAGGAAAATTGGAAAAAATTGAGAGATCACAAAAGGAAAAAGTTGGAATCTTCCTAATTTTACGTCCTCCGTCTCTCAATTGGCTGTTTAAATGTGAACGAATTAAATGACGTAGGTAAACAAATGAAGCTGTTATCCTTGTCTAGGTATTATGATATACAGATATTTTGTTATTGCGAGAAAATAATGTGAAGGATTTAAAAGCTCTGAGTTTTTTCACAAATTACTAAGATGTTTTGTTAAACCCAAGTAATAACCTTAAAGGAGGTACAGCAGTTTGTATAAGTTTAAATCTTCGTCTGTCATTAGCAAGGAAATGGATACGGAGGGACAGATAATAGGAGCTAACATATCTTGTTTAAATCATGAAATTTCAGTTGTGAATATTTATGCCCCTTCAGGTACAGATAAAAAGAAAGAAAGAGAAGAATTTTTTAACAATGAAATCTCATACTATTTTCGTAAAAATTTTGAAAATGTAGTTTTCGGAGGGGATTTTAATTGTGTTAAATCCAACAGAGATGTTAGTACGGGGAAGGATAATTTAGTGTCAAAATCATTGCAGACCTTCATAAAAAATGTTGGATTAAAAGAAGTAACATGCACTTGTAAAGGCATTCCAAAATATACCTACATTATAAAATGCTATGGCTCTAGGATAAATCGCCTAAATACTAAACAGCTACTCCACAATATGATAAGTACTGATACAGTGCCTATGACCTTCTCTGATCATTGTATGGTCATTGCTAAATTCAGGACAGGCGATGTGCAAAAAGGGAAAGGATTTTAGAAATTGAAGGCGCTTTTACTGGAGACAGAAGGAATAGGTAAAAATGTAATTGAGTGGTGGGAATTTGCTAAAAAGGAATGTAAAAGGTTCTTCATTAAAGTTGCAACGAGGGTATCAAATGAAAAGTATGGTTTAATAGATTTGTTGCAATATCGATTAAAATATCTATATGGCTTATGTAATGCTGGGAATGATAAATATGATTAAATTTATGCTTTGAAAAGTAAAATAAACTGTCTTCAAAATTAACTTTGTGAAGGAGTAAAAATATGAGCAAAATTAAAAGATCAAGTGGAAGCGGAAAAATTGTCATCGCACTTGCTTGGGAAGGAGAAACAGCATAAAGCAATCACCTGGTAATAAAGATAAAAAGTAATAGTGGAAATATACTAACGGATACAAAGGCTGTTCTTGTGTATCTTAAAGACCATTTTAAAGTAATGTATGAATTTATTGAAGGAAAACACGAAGAACAATCATATTTGCTTGAGAAATGCAAAAGAAAGGTAGATGAAGAGGACAGTAAACTTTTAGAGGAGGAATTTTATATAAATGAATTCTGGGAATCATTGAATAAAATGAATAAAGGAAAATCACCTGGAAGTGATGGATTAACTGTGGAATTTTATAAACGATTTTGGTATATTATCAAAAATAATTTTTCAGAGGTAATGAAATGTATGCTGAAAGAAAGTAATGCTATTATTTATATCTTGTCTGGTGCTTGATAAGTGAGAGCCGCGAATTTTATGGTTTTATTTCAAAATCCAAGGAAACTCAAGCAAACCCAGAAAGGTGTCTGTAATGGAAAGACATGAGAGAAAAAAATCATATTTTTTCCTGATACTTTTTTTCTCAAACTATTTCCAGTTTGCAAAGTTTCAGAGAATTAAGACTGTAAAATTTAGATTAAAAAGAAATGCCGAAATATTAATCTCTCTTATTTGCTCTATTTTCACCATCGAAAATATCTCGAGTGTCAAGTGGTTGTACTAACGCTGTAAATCAATTGGAAGGCTCTCTCTCTCTCTCTCTCTCTCTCTCTCTCTCTCTCTCTCTCTCTCTCTCTCTCTCTCTCTCTCTCCTCTTGTCTGGCTTTATTCAACTATCAATTACATAGCTCGTACGGGTTTAAGGCTAATTAAACCCATTAAGAACAGCACAACGTTTCTGCGAATACTTTCAAATCAGAGATGGGCTTGATTAAGATCAGTGTCCCTTTTTTGTAAACTTACGTTGTTCATAAGCTAACAGATTTCAAGCAACA
>NC_061105.1:20918603-20922438 GCF_015104395.2 Macrobrachium nipponense | reverse complement strand
TTGTCAATAAGGTAAAAATCAAAGAGATAATCGAGGATAATCGAAGATCACACGGTCACAAACTAAAACAGACTTAACCATAATAGAAAGTCCAAAAACATTTATACAATGAACATATTAATTTTGTTGCTTATACTTATCCCTAACTTTTTTTTTTTAATTATAAAGGCATCAAGTTTAAACAAACCAAAACATAAATTTAGAACACTCTCACTATTTGATCTGATGAAACAAGATTTAATGATATTCCTTTTAACTGTGTCGCTACACAGCATTAAGGATCTTGCCTGACTCCAGTTAACAGGATGATCTAAATCTCAAAATCAAAGTGATTTTCCACTTTGTCCGTAATATATTTTATCACACTTTTTGCAAGGAGTTTTATATATACAGCCAGAAACATCTTTTTGAGAGTTTCTTATTACTATACTCTTAATATTAATATCACTGAAAATAACATTTATGTTGAAAACCTTTAAAATTCTAGGAATTTCTAAAAACCTTCCATCATACGGTAATTTGAGAAGGTTATGTTTATTAAATTCAAGTTTATGATTAGTTGAATAAACTGTTTTTCTTGCTCTTTTCCATGCTACATCTACAAAAGTCCTTGGGTATTAAGTTTCAAGGCAATAACAAAAATAGTTTTGATTTCAACGTTGATAAACTGCTGGTTACAGACACGCAGTGCTCTTACGATTATCCCGAAAAAAAAACAGAAAATTTAACATTTTGATGGTGATTGGAGTAGTAATGAACAAAATAGGCAATGTTAGTTGATTTTCAAAAGACTGAAAAGGTGAAATTTCTATCATTTTTACAGACTGTTGCATCAAGAAAATTCAAGTTACAATTTCTTTCTTCATCTACAGTAAATATTATAGAAGGGACTAAATTATTGAGCTTAATCAGAAATTCCTTGAGATTTTCGTGAACCGGCCAAATACAGAAACCATGTAACCTTTTGAAGTAAAACTCTTGGTAAGAGTTTTATCTCCAAAAATTCCATGCAAATACTGCTAAGAACAGGAGATAAGGGATTACACACAGCCATGCCAAACTTTTGTAAAAAAAAAAAAAAAAAAAAAAAAAAAAAAAAAAAAAAGCACCATTAAAACAAAATTTACTATCTTTGATACATAATTATATAAGACTAATGAGGTTTGCTACAGTTAAAGGCATATCATAACTTTCTAATTTTTCCTCCAACAATTTAAGTAAATCATCTATAGGCACTTTTGTAAATAAAGACATCAAAACTAACCATATTAATATCAAAATTCAAATTTAAACTATTCAATTTGTTTATAAAGTCAACGCTGCTTTTCACATTCGTGTTAGAAATGTTTTCTACCAAAGGTGTAAGAATTTTTACAAGCCTTTTAGATAAATTATACGTAACTGGGTCCACTGAACTAATGATAGGTCTGATAGGGTTATTGATTTTGTGTGTCTTGACTAAACAATATAAATAAGGTAGTGAGGAGTACTGAGGTGTAAACTGTTTAATAAAATTATCAAAGCCCTTTAGAATGGATTTAATTTGTTCATTAAAACGAGAGATCACTGTCAGTGTAAGGTCAGACCACAGTTTCGTATGAGTTTCACTATCATTTATTAATGTCGTTATTTTATTTACATAGTCACTTTTATTCATTATTACCCATGCATTAGATTTATCTGCCTTTGTGCCTTTGTTACTTGCACTGTTTCGTCTTTTTTAAGGTTTTTATAAGCCTGGAGAAATCTTACGGTTACACTAGCGGTAGGAAACTTGGCCATAGCACCATACACAATACCTTTACAAATATTGATATCCTCAGGTCATAGATTATGATAAAATTTTTCCAAATAACAAAATGATTTTGAGATATTGACATGGTCCAGGTTACCGTCATCAATACCGAAGCTCAATTCATATCCCAAAGCCGCGGTCGTAGCACTATCCACCGGTTTGTCCGATAACCACGAAGTATACGTTGGCATGTATAGTCCAGTCGCTTTCAGCAATGAGGTTCTTCAGCTTGACTTGAAGCTTCCTTTCAAGACGCTTGCAAATGATAAAAATTTCACCTTTTCAGTCTTTCGAAAATCAACTAACATTGCCTCTTTTGTTCATTATTACTCCAACAATCACCATCAAAATGTTAAATTCTCTGTTTTTTCTGGGATGTTCTTAAGAGCTCTGCGTGTCTGTAGCCCCCAGTTTATTGACGCAGATTACAACTACTTAAATACCAAACGACTTTTGTGGATGTAGCATGAAAAAGACCTAGAAATCTTTTTTTATTTAACCAATGACAAACTTGAATTTAGTAAACACAGCATTCTCAATTTAACTTATGATGAAAGGTTTTTAGAAATTCTTAGAATTTTGAAGGATTTCAACATAAATGTTGTTTTCAGTAATATTACTGTTAAGAGTTCAGTAATAAGGAACCTCAAAAATGGAGAATTGAATATTAATATGATGAAAAAATTTCAGTCATATAAGCATTTGGTAGCCAGTGCAATCGACAATGAAAGGATGCGACAGGAAGGAAGGAAGGAAGATGGCAGGGTCAATGCAAAGGTTCCGGGAAAGATGAGTGTCATATGGAAGACAAAGGAAAGATGAGTGTCATATGGAAGACAAAGGAAAGATGAGTGTCATATGGAAGACAAAGGAAAGATGAGTGTCATATGGAAGACAAAGGAAAGATGAGTGTCATATGGAAGACAAAGGAAAGATGAGTGTCATATGGAAGACAAAGGAAAGATGAGTGTCATATGGAAGACAAAGGTAGAATATACGGAAAGATGTTGGAGCTAATTGTCCTTTAAGCAAGTGAATACTGACGTTAGATGAGAGTTAAAGAATGCAAATTGATACCTTAAAATTGAAGTTTTGGTAAAGTTCGAATGGAGAGAGAAGGATTTGTGGAAATAAGAGGTCTTCATAAACAGGACAGTGTAGGTTAAAGATGGGTCAGTGTTTTGAGAAGGTAATTTCGTGTAGAGAGAATAAATGACAGACAAGTTGGAGACAAAATTATGAATTTCATAAGTGTGAAGAGAAAAGAACGAGAAGTAAAAACCAGAAACTCCTCAATGGATGGAGTTGAAGAGGTACTGTAATGGAAGAATCTTATTATGCTAAAAGTGCAGGAGCACATAAGGAATAAATGAGGCTTGATGATAATGGAACAGGTAATGATGTAGAAGATTCTGCAAGAGGGTTTCATTTCTAATTCAACAGCTAAACGATGAATCTGGCTCTGGCTATTGTCTTCGTTTCCTCTGTGGAGCATCTATTACCGAAAAAGCTTACTACTTATTTATATATATATATATATAGTATATATATATATATATTATATATATAGTATATCTATATATAATATATATATATATATATATATATATATATTATAGTAGGAAGCCCACTAAAATTCGGAAAAAATTTAAAGTTTTTTAATTAAGCTTTCGGAGAGTATATTCTCTCCCTCTTTCAGAAAGAGAAATAAAAGCTACATAAACTGAAAACAACGATCAAGGTAAAAGAAATAACATACAAGCATATGGTTGTATCAGAATAACTGCCCTACGATGGTTTACCATCTTGTTTAACAACTTAGCTACACTAACTACATGCTTTGTCATAATTGCATTACAGAAAAGGTCCAGTTTAATATTACTCTTATATATATTCATAGCGTCAACATTTTGGATTAAAATAGATTCTAAAAGTTTTCTTTTTTCAGTGTTAATAACAACCTTTATGTTTCTCATTTTCTCTAGGTTAACCGTATGATTTTTACTTTGTCTATGTTGAAACAGGGCGTTGTTTTCATCA
>NC_061105.1:20898603-20913603 GCF_015104395.2 Macrobrachium nipponense | reverse complement strand
AACAAGTGGAACACCCGTACAAATCTAGATAAATTAGAGGTAACACTATTTCGGGTCAGGACAATAAAGACTCCTGTGCAAGGTCCCGATCGCAGTTTTAGCCTTGAGGTTTTTGAGTTATATGCATAAAATATCGAACCTCAGTGACTCAACTTAACTTTAAAAATACGGCTGAGTTGCAAGGAATAACATGTCTGTAAAAAACTTTCATTAGGCTAAATGCGCTGACCAGGATCCCTCACTATTTCAAATTTTAGCAAGAATGAAGTAAACAACAGCAAGTACAAACAGTTAATATTGAACGCAGTAGATATAACTTGTTTTAATAGTAATCGCTCAATTCATGAATTCAGAATCAAACAAATCGTGCTTATGCAAACTTAGTTACTGTGTCATCAGTCAAATCTGCCGAAGTGTTCAAAGCATAGCACATTCCACATAAGCGACTTCAGCGGAGAGGGAGAGCGATGTTGGAAAAATTAAAAAGGAATTTTCCTATGAATCACACGACCGTATCAAGTAATCAGAGCAGGTCCTCGTAATTTTAATACAATAAGTTATTATTACCAATCGCAGTTTGCACGCAAAATCTCGAGACGCATGCACCCTCGAATGTCTTAGAGCGTGTAAAAAGACTTTGCTGGGATCTGAAATTTTAATCCTTCCCGACACTCTGAAATATAACGATTTCCGCGAACAAAGCCCTAGACACTGTTGACTCGCAGCAACAAGTTAATCTAGTAATCCACAAAACCTATACATATAAATATCGCATTTTTTTTATTGTTGCTAGTTTTTAATCACGCCCATTCAGTCATAGATGAATCTCTCTTATACTCTATCTAAAGTAATATCCGTAAAGTCATTCAAGCCGAGGTGATTCAGGAGAAATTTTTTTTATCTTTTATCTGAATACCAGGAAGTTTCTCCACTAGCGAGTGATCTCTGGGGAAAAACGGATGTCATCAAACACTAAATACGGTCAAAGGACAAACATAAAGCTATATACGTACCTTCGTATAAACTCCCAATGAAATTTCAAAATAGAGATAAATGACGAAGTTGAAAAAATGTTTGTAATAGGAGTCATTAGGAAATCAAATAGCCCATATAATTTTTCCCTCAAACGTCATGCCATAAAAGATCGGACTTGGCGTATCTGCGTAGATTTTCGTCGCTTAAACAAGGAAATGATTCCCGATTGTTTCCAGTGCCATGTACCGACGACATCTTATCTCTGTTAGGTTAGAATAAATTTTTCACCAGCTTGGACTTACTTAAAGGCTTTCATCAGATACCATTAGCTAAGTGAGTGTAACTCATACACCGCCTTCAGCACACTCAGGGGACATTATCAAGTCTTACGTATGCCTCTGGCTTACGTTGCGCCCCAATTACAATATAGTGTTTGGAGACTTTTAGGGGGTACCCTACATGCCTATATGGTTGGTCTTGTAATCTTTTCCAATACCTTAGAAGTACATTCACATAAACTAGAGCTAGTGCTACAGAGACAAAGACAAATAATCTCAGAGTAAAATATCTGAATGTGAGTTTTTAAAAACTGAACATGTTTATCTAGGTTTTATGTGTCTAGTCAAGGTCTTAAAGTAGTCCATGGTAAGGTGTCGGCTATTCATAACTTCCGGTACTTATTAACATAAAAAGGGGATACAGCACTTTTTCGCTGTAGTGGGTATTACAGTCGTATGTAAATATGTAACTCTTCAATCATGACAGCTCCTTTAACAGATCTTATGAAGAAGAGCGTAGATTTATTATGGTCTGAAAAGCATCAACAGGCGTTCGATAACTTAAAAGCGGAATAATGTAGCTCACCTAACTTAAAATTCCCTGATTTAAATAAGGAATTTTTTTTTTTGCAACAGACGCCTCAGACCAAGGGGTATGAGGGGTACTACTTCAGCAATATGATAAACAGTTCTTCCCTATAGCTTTTATTCACGTAAACTAAAGCCTCTGAAAGTAAATAGGCAGTAATAGGCAAGGAAGGGCTAGGTATCGTTAACTCACTAGTACGGCTATCCTGTTAAAATCCTTACTGACCATAAGTCACTTATCGAGTTTTTCAAAGGCTTTAATCACAGTCCCAAAAGAACTCGGTGGCATATGATCATTCAGGTCTTTGGAGCCAAGATTCGATATCTACCTGGGAAAGCAAATATCATAGCTGACGCATTATCCCGCAATCCCACATCATACTGCAAAGAACCATTAATTGGACTAAAAGATATAGAAACATCCGTGCCTATTGTTAAAACCGTATCTAAACAAGAAAATTCATTAACCCAAGAGATCGCGAGCATTGAATAGCTGGGTTGGAGCGCAGAACTGTTACAAACAGAACAAAACAAGGGCCAGTAGCTAAGCAAAACAATAAACACTTCGAACGGAAACAAGGTCAGCAGCTAAGCAAAACAATAAACACTTCAAACGGAAACAGGGTCAGCAGCTAAGCAAAACAATAAACACTTTGAACGGAAACCCTAAAGCAAAAGTATATTTAAAGTATGTGTATCAGAATTATGTAATCAAATGTAGGTCCGTGTCGAGGAAAACCCGAAGAACACAGCAGGTGACTAACGACCAGGTAGTAGTAATAATCTCATACCAATCGTCCTAAACTGGTTGCATTCCGTCATCCAGGGTTCTCTATTATGTCACAGAAAGCCAAATCACTGTTTTACTGGCCTACAATGCTTACAGATATAAAAAGCACATAACTAATTGTAACACGTGTCATGAAAACAAGGGATACACTAAGACACCTGTCAGTTTAGGGGCCTATCCTGTGCCAAATCAATCCTTGAAAGAATATACGTAGAATAATTAACAGAATTACGAGTCTGACAGAGGAAATAAACATTTTTTAGTGTTAATAGTTCCCTTGACACGTTATATAGAATTAATAGCACTAAAAACAAACACCGCAATTGAGCGCGCTAGGAATATTTATGAGTGCTAAATCAGTAAACATGGAATTCAACACATAATAATCTCTGACTCGGGTGGTGTAAATCAATAATAATCTCCTTAACTCGTTATGTGAATTCCTTTCCATTAAGAAAACCAATACTATATTTTATCACCCAGAGTCAATTGGTTTGGTAGAACGGATAAATAGGAAAGTGTCAATGTCTTACGAGTTACAACTCGTGATATTGGATCCGAACTGGATTACAGCGGTTCTTGCGGTTTTAAATACCTTTATCATTCATATCTTGTATCTATAGAAATGATACCGCAAGTAGCCTTATACGGTACGACGCTTGGACACTTTTCCACATATTCAAGCCAACCATTAATTTATCAAATATAAAAGATAAATAAATCAATATAAATAAAATAAATATGGATACAAGTGGAGCTGATATAATACACTCCGGAAGAAGTCGGAAGGGTTACAAATTATAATAAAAAAGGAATCGCAATAAAATCAATAAGCAAAACGTAACCATAGCTTAACCCTTTAACGCCGAATGGACGTATTAAACGTCGAGTCAAAATCTCCCCCGATTGCCAAATGGACGTACCATACGTCGTCTCAAAAAAGTTTTTTTTAAAAATTCGCGGAAAAATACTTATAGGCCTACCAGCCGAAAACTTTTGAAATCACGCGCATTGGGGATGCTAGGGGAAGTTCACGGATCAAGGTGTTTGTTTTGGTTTTGATGCGTGACCCAAGTGCGCAGGTGCGCGAAACATGCCCTTCTTCTCCTCCCCTTCTCTCCCCACAGCCCAGCATCAGCGACGCAACCGTTCGAGAGCGATCTTTTCTCAGAAACCACGCGTTTTTTTCTGGAGCTTGTGCGAGACTTTGAAAATTTGTTTGTTTTGATACCAGGACGTTCATAGGAGATGTCCTGGAAGTTCGTACCGAAACGCGAAAGGCACGTTTTAGAACCCGTCAAAGGAAGGGAACGTGTTAGGCGAGAGTTTTTGGATGCTGGATGCTGGGGAAAAGGGTGAACAAGCCCCAACCCAACATGATCCTTGCTCCTCAACGAAACGCCGTTTCCTCAAGTCGTGGCGATGAAAGTGCTTCTCAACAGTGTCTCATTTGCCGTTAGTAACCCCAAGGGAAATCATCAGGGCCGTCCACTTAGGGGCATTCGTAGGAATTTGGGGAGGGCTCCAACAAAAGGGACATTGATGAATAATTTATCAGAAGCTCGATCGGAGAGTATGTGGTCAAGTCCTCATTTTGATGGCGGGATGGTCATCAAGTGATTGAGGACATAACTTCTCGATGAAAGTGATGACGACGAATATTTGCCCCCAATGTCCGTTCGAGGGTCACAATCCCGAAAGTGAATTAGGAGTTCAGTAGTTTCAGTTGCGTATGAGGGGGTGTGAATCTGAGGAGGGGGTATGATGAAGAGTTTAGTTTCAAGTTTTCGCGCCGATGAGGATTGCTACAGAAAAGCGAAGGGCCTTGACGTGGGGAGGGAATGGTGCCAGTGAGGGGGTCCTCGGTTTTCGTAGTCGCTTAACCCCGCGCTCCGTTGCGCGCTGTGCACGGGGAGCAACGCAGAAGTTGGATATTCGAAGCGGATGGGGCATCCAAGGGGTGAATCTTTGGTCGTCCGAAAGGCGAGGATGGGTGGAACAGAGGGACCCCCATAACCCACCATACCATGCATCCATTCCGCGGGCAAAATCCTGGCCTCAACGTACCTGTTCCCCTGACATCCTCTGGGTTTCGTTCAGCTTTTCCTTAACCCGGGCAAGGGAATTGCTGGGAGTACCTGGTAGCAGAGACCGGCGGGACTAATTGTTTACGCCAGGTACTGCCGTTGATTGAAATTTGCGCAACGACATTGTCCGTATTATTGGCGGGGGTTTGCAACCTCCCTGACATGGATTGGCGCATCTTTTTGGGGGCTCCACGTTTTTTTTGGATTGTTTGCCTGCTTCCCGACGTCAGGATATATTGGAGGCGTAATTTTTTCTTGGGTTACGCCCAACTGTGCCCGGTCGGTATGGCCCCGTTTGCTAACTTTCCTGGGTTGGCGTTTGACAGAATATTTCAACGCCTTCAACCGAAGGGCCATACCCCACCGTGAAATAAACTCTGATCGCCTCAATTTTAGTGCGCCCGAAGTGTTTGTTGGATTTATATCCGTGAACGCTGTGTAACTTCTTCTCGTGATTCCTCGGAAAGAAAACCTTTCATTGGATGAGGGGGATGATTGCCTTACAAAGGACGCTTCTAAGCATCAAAGTGTAATAACCCCCAAGAAGCCGAAGAAAAGATATGGCTGTGAAATTTTTTTTTATTAACCTAGGCCAAAACTGGCTACGTCGTGGGACTTTTGCGGTGTAGTTCCGGGGTCTTCTCCACGTTGCGTGACACTGGTTTTTCGGGCTTGTGGATCGGTTTCGTAACCAGGGATACCAACCTGTTTATGGAAATATTTTAATAAATATAACTCGGTTATTCCCTGGCCGCAGGAAACTGTATGGAAAGCAGGTATTCACGTCAGTGGTTACCCCTTCGGTTGGTGGTGGTGGGGCCCCGAATTCCCCTCAAGCAGTTTCGCTAGCCATCCGCAAACATCTGGCAAAGAGGAGAAGCCAGAGTGGCGGGCGGAAAGGGAAGCTGGTCCTTTTGTCATCTGTTTGGAAGGGTGTCCGAACTCGTCCCCATGATTTCGACGAGCCATGAACCGTTCCAAGGGAGGAGATCGTGCAGCGGAAGAAAGACACGTTCTACAGGGCAGAGTTATGTGTATTGAAAGGAGTTTCGTTTAGGACCGCCCCTTAACCGTCATTGGGCACTAACAACAGGCACATGGGAGGAAGTTGAATCTCTTTGGATCCAGCTCATCCAATATTATCCCTTCGCCAGGAGAAACCAGGAGGGGTTGGACCAAAAGCTCCTCAAATACATCCTTCAGTTGGACCCTCCAAATTGGCCTACATGACTGTACTGTGGGTACCGCCGGCTAACAATCTTCCCCCGAGGTTTTGTCCCAACATACAGTTCCTAGAGGTTAGCCAGGGAATTGCCCTCAATCAACTTTAATCCCGAGGAGTGGCCTTCCTCCATCACTGCCCCCCTGGCCCCGAGGCTGTAGATCTCCCCGTAACAAGGAAAGGGGCCAGACCTAAGGGGTGCCTACTTCGGTCATAGAGGTTGCCAACGCCCCTGCTGCCAGCCGCCACTGCTGCTGACCGCCCCTTGCTGCCGCGCGCCCCTGCTGCCGACGGCCCCTGCTGACCGCCGGCCCCTGCTCGCAACCGACGCCCCATGCTGACCGACGGCCCCTGCTGCCGGCCTCCCCTGCTGCCGCCGCCCCTGCTTGCCCGCCCCCGCCCGCATAACCACCCCTTCTCGTCGGGTAGTCGGGACCCTCCGTGTCGGCTTTGATCCCGGCCAGGGGAATCACCCACTGGATCTCCTTGAAGGGCGCAGGCAGAAATAGAAAACGGTGCCAGGGTGTTGCCATATTGAATTGGTCAGAAGGAGGAGACACCCGGTTCTTCTGGTCGCACCTGGCATAGATAGCTTCTATGCAGGTTCGGGGCGTGGTTGACCTGCAAAATACCCATAGTGAAGTCTTCTTTATGGAAGTGGGCGACCTCAGCGGCCAGTCATGGGGGATGGGCTCATGGGAGAGACCGCGCCCTATCCCAGCAGCCGTAAGGGCGGCGCGTACTCCCTCCTCCACCTGTATCTCGTCATTGTCGAGAGGAAAAAAATGCAAGACTCTTCAATGGGCGGAGGATAAAACAAGAATAGAACGAAAGAGTCCAGGCTTAGGTAGTGAGTATTCTGCATTTGTTTTATATTTTATTTTTTCAATTTTTCTTTATTTCAAGTTGTTATATCTCCAATATCTATGCAATGAATACGAATATTTTCATTGTATGCAAAAAGAAAAGTGTCACCTGCATTCCTTTTATTTATGTATTCGTACTATAATCCGGAAAAAGGTAATAAATAAAGAAAACAACGCACATTATATATTTATAATATATATATATCTAATATATATCTATATATGATGAATATATCTAGTATATTATATATATCTAATTATATATATTAGTATCTAAATATGTAATATGTATATGTATATATGATTATATTATATATGATTAATAATGATATATATAATATATATATATATATATATTATATATATATATTATATATATAATATATATCTCTCATATATATCATTATATCTATTTAAAATATATATATTTTTTATAATCTAATAAATATATAAATAATATATAGTTATATATCTATAATATATATATAATTCTATATAATATTATATATATATCTATATATATATTCTATCATATATAATATAATCTAACCATATATATCTATATCTCTATCTCATATAATTATCTCTCTCTATATATCTCAATATATATATCTAATATAATATCTATATATTTGTATAATTATATATATATACATATATATTGTTTCACATATGTTTAACCTCGAGGGGCAAATTTATTAAGCAATAATTAAGAATTCGCCAGTCCTGGAATTGTAGGAGGTTTGGTTGGTTCGCGTCTGTCGATTCGCCAATTCTATTTACCGCGCCTTAATAAATTCCCCCTCGGTTAAAAACATATTGTGAAAATATATTAATTCCGAGGTAAGAGGCGGAATTAGATATTAAAGGACATTGGGTTCGAATTAGATATTAAAGGACATTTGTAGTTCGATATATGTATATGAATCACGGTAATGTGATAGACTTATATAATGACTACATGCGGGCAAAAGATACCACGCAACTGGACGAGATGGTGTATGCAGTCTCCAAAAAAAAAAAAAAAAAAAAAAAAAAAAAAACCTGTGCGCGAGAAGTATCGAGGTGGGAGCGGCATATACTTATATCTCTTGCGGTGGCGTGGTGGTTTTGGGGGGCTTCACTGCCATTCCTGGAAATTGTTAGAGGTCGGTGGTTTGCGTCTGTCGATCGCCAATTCATATAAGTTTAACCCCTCGGTTAAACATATCAAAATATATTAATTCCGAGGTAGAGCGAATTAGATATTAAAGGACATTTGTAGTTCGATATATGTATATGAATCACGGTAATGTTGATAGACCTATATACATGTATATATATATATTTATATATATATATTATATATATATATATATATATATATATATATATATATCTATATATATATGTGTGTATATATATATATATATCTATATATATATATATATATATTATATATATATATATATATATATATATATATATATATAATATATATTCCGAAGGAAGTAGTAGGGAAAGGCATCCTCTCTTTCAACAGTTTTTATTAAATGCCGACGTTTCGCGACGAATTCCAGGTCGCATTTTCAAGGCTAAAAATATATATAAGTTTACGAACATTAATAATTGATCTAATTTAATTTATATTAAAATGTCATGGAACAGCTCTCAATACAGTAAAAAGTAAAAAGTTAAAAGGTAAAAGTAAAAGGAGGTTAAAAGTTAAAAGTTAAAAGTTGAAAAGTTAAAAGTTAAAAGTTAAAATTGAACAGCACCTCCAAAGTCAGACATATTAAAAGTACAGGACTTCACTAAAATTCCAGAAACACCTACCTATACAAAAGAAAGAGTAAAACTGACATAATAAGGTAAAAAAATACAGTGCAGCAGACCAGCTGCCCAAACTAGGCTATGAACAATTTTACAGAGGACGTTTGGGTATTTAACGACGGTACAGTCTTTTTAATAATGATAGATTCTAAAATTGTCATAATAATAAAACCAGATAAAGGTAAGGGTCTTGTCATTCTGGACAAAATGAATACTTAAATAAGGAATGGGGAAGATATTTTTAAATGATTTCAGAACACAAATTTGTAAGGATAGGCGTACCTGACTCTTACAACATTTTCAAAGCATAGGAGGTTAAAAATTTAAATAGATTTTTACGAACGACTCAAACAAAATAACGTAATTAATGATAACCACTTACCAAGACTTGTTTTTCCACTGGTATCTCATATGGTATTTTATATGGTCTCCCCAAGATCCACAAAGATGGAGTTCCCTTATGCCCAATCCTCTCCTCGCAGAATACGCCTCACTATAAATTAGCCAAATTTCTTGTTCCCTTGTTAGAGCCCTTAACAAAAAACAATCTTTTGATAACCAATTCCACCAAGTTCAAAGAGGACATTCTCAGACAGGACTCAGATTTATATATGGTAAGCTTAGACGTTTGAATCCTTGTTTACTAACGTAACTCCCGGTAGGAGAAACTATTGAAATAATATTAGACAAACTTTTTCCTGATCAAGATGCAATCTTTAATAATTTTTGTAGAGCGTTTTTTTAAACAACTTTTAGAACTGGCCGTGCTGGACACGCCCGATTTGTTTTCCAAATGGGCATTTTATTATAAGCAGACTGAAGGGATGGCCATGGGATCACCATTGGGTCCAATTTTTGCTAACATCTTTATGTGCTCCCTGGAGGAGCGTATAATGGATGGAATGTCCCATTAGGTTCCGTCCCCTATTTTATTGGAGGTTCGTTGACGACACGTTCACCCTGTTTCATTTTGAATGCCATGCAGAGTCCTTTCAGGAGCTCGTCAACCGACAACATCCAAACATAAGGTTTACTATAGAGAAAGAGGTAAAATAACAGGCTTCCCTTCCTTGATCTTATTGTTTCCAGAGTGACTCAAGCTTTTACACAGGTGTGTATAGAAAAAACACATTTACTGGTTTGGGAATGAATTTTTATAGTTCGTGTTTCTTTAATTTTAAACGGAACTCTATTTTAACCCTCCTCCATAGAGCTTATACTCACTCATCAAACTGGATAAGCTTTCACGACGAAATATCCTTTCTGGTGAAATATTTTAATAATAATGTTTTCCTTCACGACTTTTTTTCAGATCTCTAAAACAACAAACTGCTGACAGAGAAAATGGTGCATTCAACACCGGTATCTACTGTATCGAGACAAAAGATGTTTGCAAGTTTCCCTTTCTTGCATGATGATACCTTTAGGAGAACATGCACATCCACTATTCAAAAGATGTTTCCGGCTGTGGACTTGAAAATTATCCCCAAAAATCCCTTAACCATTGGATCGCTGTTTGGAGTCAAAGACCGACTCAGTCCTCTGCTTTCGTCCAGCGTCGTATATAAAATATTACTTGCCCGAGATGTGATCACGGACATACGTGGGATGCACGAGGAGGCTGTTGAAGGTTCGAATTGATTCCCACAGGGCATAAGCCATAGAAAGTAGTAGTTATCAAATCCAGAACAATCCAATATACGGAATCACTCAAAAACATGTAAAACATATATTGACAGCAAGGATTTTTCTATCTTCGGGCCAACTGCGGAACAACAACAACCTGACAATTTTAGAATCTATCATTATTAAAAAGACTGTACCGTCGTTAAATACCCAAACGTCCTCTGTAAAATTGTTCAAAGCCTAGTTTGGGCAGTGGTCTGCTCACTGTATTTTCACCTATATTATGTCAGTTTTACTCTTCTTTTGTATAGGTAGGTGTTTCTGGAATTTTAGTGAAGTCCTGTACTTTTAATATGTCTGACTTTGGAGGTGCTGTTCAATTTTAACTTTCAACTTTTAACTTTTAACTTTTTAACTTTTAACTTTTAACTTTTAACTTTTAACTTTTACTTTTAACTTTTAACTTTTTACTTTTTACTGTATTGAGAGCTGCTGCCATGACATTTTTAATATAAATTAAATTAGATAACAATTATTAATGTTCGTAAACTTATATATATTTTTAGCCTTGAAAATGCGACCTGGAATTCGTCGCGAAACGTCGGCATTAATAAACTGTTGAAAGATGAGGATGCCTTTCCCTACTACTTCCTTCGGAATATATCTTCTTTGAGCTCCAGATCCGGCCCTTATGTGTATTAATATATTCTATATCTATTATATATATATATAATATAAGATATATATATATCTATAGATATATATATATATATATATATAGAATATTATCTATATATATATATATATATATATATACATTTATATAAGATAATCCTATATATATATTATCTATATATATTATATATATATATACTCTATATATATATAAAAATATATATATATCTATATATATATATATATATATATATATATATATCTATATCTATATATATAATAATATAATATCTGTCTATATATATATATATATATATATATATATATATATATATATATATATATATATATATCTTTTTATATCTTATATATATACTATATATATATATATATATATATATATATATCTTTATATATATAATTTATATATATATATATCTATTATATATATATAGATATATTATATATAATATATTATATATAATATTAATCTACTATATATGCATGTGCATGCTTTGAAATTTAGTAAACTAATCATGAGGCTGAAAGACTGATAAAATATAAGGAAAATACGAAAATACAAAAACATAAGATAACGCTTTCATGTTTCTATTGTACTACATATGTGAAAGATAACAATACGTATGAAAAATGAAAAGTAAAAAAAAAAACAGAAATATATATTAAAAATATTAAAACGTAAAATAGGCAAAAAATGGGCAAACTAACAAGATCAAAAACAGTAATTGCAGGTACTATTCATAATAATAATAATGATAAAAATAATAAGAAGTGGCCACTGAATAAGATAAAGAATCTACTAACGGAAGACAAAAATGATTCCTCAAATCCTGGTCACTAAAAGAATATTCCTAAGGAGAGAGAGAGAGAGAGAGACAGAGAGAG
This sequence comes from Macrobrachium nipponense, assembly GCF_015104395.2. Taxonomy (NCBI): domain Eukaryota; kingdom Metazoa; phylum Arthropoda; class Malacostraca; order Decapoda; family Palaemonidae; genus Macrobrachium; species Macrobrachium nipponense. The sequence continues at coordinate 20,901,778 of NC_061105.1, read as the reverse complement.
AGAGAGAGAGGAAAAAAATAAAAAAAGGGAGGGGAGAGTGTTTCGCTCTCGCAACGAAGCTATCACGCTCCAAATTTTGTTTCTCTAAGCCAAAGAGGAATGGAACCCACATACTGCAGGTAACATCTCCATCAGGTAAATAAATGAACGACGTCACATTTAAGGTCAACAGACGGGACCTGTATCTCCCTCAATTGTGATCCGACTATGCAAGGTTGGGTGAACATTCATTCTTTATGGAAGCATTTTGGTTTTCTGAAAACCATATTTTTCAATTCCCTGTTTTATTGTTCAAATATGGATCAGGGTTTTTATTTAGACAGCCTTCACGTATGAAATTGTTCTCTGTTGTTTTAATTCACTCCAAATTACCAGAATATTTCAGAAAAATTTTCTTTTTTGATGTAACATGTAGAAAAGAAGAGAAAATTCTAATATTCTCTTTTCAAGGGAAGGACATCTGGTGAATTTCAGTTGTGAGGTCGCTTAAAACCCTACAGTATTTGTTCCGATTTTATAGTCTTTCACTAAAAACATGGCTATGCTCTGGAATAATTCTAAAGGTGAGTTTACACTAGGCTTCACCCCCCACTGCATGTGTAAGACTCATCACCAACTCCTCCAAAATTCTTGTTAGCCCTGCCTACTGTAGTGCCCATTAGGGTGATGAGTCTTACACATGCAGCATGGGGTGAAGCCTAGTGTAAACTCACCTTAAAACACTTACCTTGTCTTTGTTTTGTATAAGATTCCGAGAAAATCCCTCTTAAAACTAAGTACTACATTTCTATGGGGAGGAAATTGTAAGATATGATAACCTACTTCCCCTTCTACGCAGTAGTTGAGTTATTCGAAAAAACACACGAGGATATCTAAACCATACTACTAAAATCAACCTGCTTTCGCGACGATTTTCTGAACATTCTGAACATTCAAGACCAGATTTATACTCTAAATACCCAGTTTCCTACAAAAATCAATTCCCTTTATATTGTTAAGATCACGCTATGTAGGGCAACATATAAAACTTTCTTTCATAAAATATGTTGAAACTTTTCAACTACTATTTAGAATAGAAAAGCCATTCGACCTTCACATCTATCTGAGCGGGTAATACAGAGAATTCGTTTCCTATTCTTAGGAATATCTCCACTACAGAGAAATTCCTCGACTTTCAACTCTGGCGTAGCAGGAAATCGTCGAAGTGAAAATATCCTCTTTTGCCTTTGGGAAATTGTTTTAACGATTGCTAAATATTTGCGCGCGCGCGGGGGGGGGGGGGGGGGGGGGGCGCTGGGGGGGGGGGGGGGGGGGGGGGGGGGGGGGGGGGGGGGGGGGGGGGGGGGGGGGGGGGGCGCCAACCATATTGAGTAAAAGAGAAATCAAAGTTATATCTCAAGCGCGTTCTATGGCAGGTGAGACGTCTAACTAGTTTATTATTTATATTATTATATCATTATTATCTATTATTATTATATTATATTATTATTATTATTTGATACATATTTAATTGATTACAGCGATTTTCTATCAGTATTTTGTACTGATTTATTATTATCATTACCATAATGATTATCAATATTATTAGTGTAGTATTAGCATTATTATTATTAGTAGCAGTAACAAGATATATATATATATATATATATATATATATATATATATATATATATATATATATATATATATATATATATAATAATGATATCTCCAATTTTCATATTTGTCCTGTTTTTATATATGTATATGATTAATGTAACTTCGATCGTTATATTCTTTTCAAAACAAAAATTCATTCGTAAAAGAATTCCAATACTTAAAAAAAATAACGGAAGGTTAAAGGTGTGGCCTAATCCAGATATTAGGGAAAATCAGAGCCTAGACAGAATCCTCAAGCTTGACATTATACTCAAAATATGAAGTTCTGTAAATACATTTTTCCCCAACTTTGTCAACGTTATCTTATTAATCCCACCATCTGTGTGAGAAGGATTATAGCAACGTCTGTATATCACCAGCGTGTGTCATTGGCTTTATTGTCATAACACCCTACACCTGAATACCCTTCTTAGCCCCTCATACAACCTCATTAACCTTCCTGATTACAGTTAATACTAACTATCCTTAATGAATCAGGTTATATCAAGGGTGCAGGAGCTTGGTAAAGACAAGACCCTTACAATGCAATCATTATGTTACATAATCTCTCTCTCTCTCTCTCTCTCTCTCTCTCTCTCTCTCTCTCTCTCATTCCCAATAGGTGCTACAATAATTATCACAGTACAAGAGTGATAGAGAAGAAAGTATACGTTATAAGGATATCATACTCCTTAGTATACCAGAGACAGTAAAATAGAAGACAAAAGGTTTGCTATTGGAATAAATGCTGGTGGTAGTTCAAATGATTATTATGAAATATTTATATGGGAATTTCTAAAATTAAAGGAAAAAAGCTATATGTGGCATACAGGGTGAGAAGATGGATCAAGAGAGAGATGTACAATGCTTAAAGACGATAGTGATAAATGGGACGGTAAAGGGAAACTGCAGAAACTAGTGAAAGGATTCGAAAGTAGGTAAATGGAAACCAAGAACGTGGAGCAATAACTTGTGGAATAGAATCAATAATTCTTATAATCATTTGGGAGGAAATCTACTTAATTAAGGTAGGATAAGAGAAAAGTTGGCTCACACATGAGGTGAAACTAAGAAGGTAACACGATGTCTGCAAAAGATGGGGGATAAAAGAAACACGAGTACCTATGGAATCCAAAGTTGGACTACATGAAAGAATTCCTGGGCCAAATTTCCTTCATAAAAGCGAAACTTAGATGCTTAATACAACTGACAGAGATGGTGGGCGCCGAAGATATGGACTGTTTACTTAGGGACTGTAGGGAACGCAGAAAGAGTAATAAAAGATTAGTAGAGCTGAAAGGAAGGGTCAGAGTGGAGGATGATAGATTGGTGAAAAGGTGTTAGGAGGAGTGTTTGGAAAAGGTTTAGGAGAGCAAGATTTCACCATCCAGGAAGGTAGAGAGTTCGTATAAAATAGGGATGAATGACACAGTGTGTGAGTGTGTGATACGTCTTCTTGCTGTTGACGAGCCTTAGAAGTAAGAGTATGAAGTAATCCAATATTCTAGACGTTTTCTGCGCAAAAGGTTTCGGAAGG
>NC_061105.1:20888603-20891103 GCF_015104395.2 Macrobrachium nipponense | reverse complement strand
CCTTCTTGGATGTAAAAATTGCTAGGAGTGAACAACGTTTTAATACTAATGTATATCGTAAGAATACTTTTACTAGAATGGGGACTAATTTTTACAGTTCATGTTTTCATGGTTTTCAAGTTAACTCTGTCATTACGTTGGTACACAGAGCACTTAAATATACTTCAGACTGGTCTGCTTTCCAGTATGAAATTAAATACCTAACGAAATTTTTTACAGCAAATCTCTTACCCAAAGCAATTTGTTTTACCTGATAGGTAGCCATCTAGTTAGCCTCTTGTCAAAGAGTTCCATTTCTATGTTAATTCATATTTGTATTTTATTTCTAAAATTTGATTTAATGTTTTTAAAGAAATAAAATTCTAATTCCAGACTGATGATGTGCCAATGTATTGGGGCACGAAAAGTTTCAATAAATTAATCTTGTGATCTGTTGTCTTGCTGGAACCCCTGTTGGAATTAATATATATATATATATATATATATATATATATATATATATATATATATATATATATATATTATATATATATTATATATATATATATATTCCACAAAGTTAAGAGCCACAATGAAGTCTGCAAGGTCTTTTGACTTCTTGTCCTTTACTTAGCAGAGTAAAGAAATATAAAAATATGTTCACAAATAAGCTCGCATAAATGACAAATGGGGATTAGAAAAGGAAAATATTTACCTGGAATCCAGCATAATTGAAGAATTAGTAGACCCACCAAAAGAGGGCTAAGAGGTTTCACAAAAGATTAGGCATACAGTTCAGAATCAGGAACAAGACAGTTAAAAGAAAATACAATGAAGGCGAATGACCACCAAAATATTTTATAAAAGTACTACTCGATCAATTTGGTAAACAATAACAATTTTGCAAGGTGTACGTTTTTACAAAAAATCTTAAATTTACAAATACATAGAAAATATATATAAGGGAACTAATTTGTAATTAAGACAGTGATTTTATCTTTCAGGTAATTCTCTAACATTTTACTAGTACAGGGGCACAAATAGTACATCCCAGGGTTAAGGTTAAAATCCCAACTGGAAGCAAGCTGTTTAATAGCAGATTCTAAAATATTCGTCAAGAAAAATCTTTCAATTTGGCAATCACTGAACTTTCAGTTCAGTTTATCCTGTGAGAGTTTTCACTTAAATGAATGAATATAGTAATAGATGTTTCCCCAGTTTTGATAAAATCTTTATGCTATTTAGTTCGTACTTCTAAATCCTTGCTAGACTGGCCAATATAAACAGAGGCAGTCCAAACATGGATTTTTACATATTATGTTGTTTTCCCTATGGTTGTTGTTTATTAGCATTCATTTTAATGTGTTAGTATAGGAAATAATGAGGTTTACATTAAAAGATTTTAACAATGACGTTTTTCAAAATCACTAAAACAAGGAAAGTAAAGAATGTTCTTAGGTGTTTTTTTCTCCATGTTATTTTCACTATAAAACTTTTTGCGGGCTTTATTATAATAAATATCTAGTACATGTGAAGGATAACATAAATCTATCACTCTTTTTCTTATGCATTCGATGTCTTGATCCAAAAGAAAAAATTTATTTGTTCCTACACATTATGCAAACCCTCAGTCCTTTACATTAGGAGTTGCTTCCAGTATAGGCTGGAATTCGAGCATTGAGGATTGTGCAAGGTAGTTAGGCAGTAACTGCTTGTCCAGTAGTCGGTAGTCCCACCCGACTGGACATTAATATACCACTTTGCTTTCAGCCACTATGGTGAACATACATGCTTTTTCTCTCTGCCCATTGTTGTCTTTGGAGTTATTTTGCATCTTTTTTGTGAGATGTTTCTTTGTCGTTATGAATGTGGTATATTTGTTTGCATTTTTATTTGATTGATAAGACCACATGCAAACCCAATATTCACATAAGCCAAAATGTCCCCCATTCTCTCAACGCATTTGCTCTGGAGTGGGGGTGTAAGAAATGTGGTAGTTTTAGCTTGCGAGTAGGGGCGGATCCTCAAGCCCTTTGTGCAAAGTGCAGAGGGCATGAATGTGATAGAATGAACTTTTATGATACCTTTGTCTCCTAGTTGTCAGTGCATTGGGAAGGTGTGAGGGGAGGAGGCAATCTCGTCTGAGGGTTATATAACCTCCTCCCCCACCCCCACCCCAGACTTTTGCTCCTTCAGGTGTGGTGGCCTCCGCAGGTGGGGACTTGCAGCAGGCATGGCTGAAACTGGGACTACCTAGTATCCCTTCGTTTCAGGAGCTCATGGCACATTTCACGCCTGCCCATGTGACGTATGTAGCTGCAGCAGGGACAACAACAACTATATCTGTGCCTGGGTGTGTGGCCCCACTACACTTAGTGTATACACAGCGTGTATACACAGCATGTCACCACCATAACACCTTCGATGGTGATGACATCTGGGCCACATACTTCAAAGGTAGATTCATTTCTACCTCCTACACCATGTTATGCTGTATTGTCTCCCTCTGCCACTTATGCTG
>NC_061105.1:20859958-20888103 GCF_015104395.2 Macrobrachium nipponense | reverse complement strand
CCACTTATGCTGCAGAACCTGCCAGGATATCCATCCCCCTTAACTTGCCTTCAGTAATGTTCCAGCCTGCTTCATCTGTGCCTGTGCCTGCTGCTGTACCAGTCCCTGATCGTGTGTGTGTTGTTGCAGTATCAGCATCTCCTGTTCCTGCTGCTCCAGGGGCTGCTGCTATGGCAGCCGCCCCAGTGGCACCTTGGATGGGGGATTTGACCGCCTTACTGAAGAAGCTGATGAAGAAGTCAAAGAAGAAGTGTAAGGTGTCATCATCTTCCTCGTCCTCGTCTGCTGCCTCCTCCCCTTCATCTTCCGTTGCTCCCCTGTCGAGGAAGAAGGTGGTCTTCCCCCGCCCCAAGAAGTCTCAATCTAGGACTTCTAAGGTTATGTCTCCCAGTTCTGGGAGGGGAGGTGGGTCTTCTGCTGGCCCTCCTGTTCCATCGCGAATGGGGACAGTCTCATCGCCCACAGGGGCACTTGAGTCGGTGCCTGTAGGACTTCAGGCCTCGGCTTGTAATCCTACACCTAGTCCTAGAGGTTCTGCCTCTAAGACTAGTTCTGTCTTGGGTTCTCATTCGTGAGATTACCCGAGTGCACGCAAGTCTGTCTATGAGCGTGCAACCAGAGTCGGTGACACCGAGTCTGCTCACCTGTGAGTAAGGAAGGGGCGAGTCGCTAAGGTGACTGACTCCTTATCGGTGATCGCTCGCTAGGTCCCTGGGGTTAACGTGACTGTCTTGCAAGATCGTGCATGCCATGAGACATGTAGCAGTCTTGTTCAGTCCTCTCGAGAGGTTTTCTGGAATGCATCATGAGGATGGCACTCACTCTTGTCAGTCAGGTGTACGCTACTCTCCACCTGTTCCATGGTCATGTTTGAGTAACTGACCGGCCTGGGACGAATAGCATTTCTCCTTCCGTCGAGAGCACTGTATCTTACCTGGGGCATTAATAGCATGTTTGTGTTGAACAATGTTGTGCCTTGGCTCAGGGAGTGCTGTGGGGCATACTGAGAACCCTGTTGCCTTTTGATGATGGATGCTCTCAGGGCCAGAGATGGCACGGATTCTTAGGCAGTTTGAAGGAGAATACCTCGAAAGTGATGACTTGGGGATCCTGAAAAACATCAGACACCATGAGGAGGGTCTCAGGACAGAAAACTTTCCATACACAGATTTCCAGCCTCTCTAATACCATAAAACAAATGGGTAACCCTCTATTAGAGGACTTCCAAGATCTCGTAACATTCAACTGTCGAAACTGTGCAGATGAATCGGTGGTAGCCGCTTTGCACACACTGGAGGATATAGGGAAGAAACAGTACAAGGAATTTGTCAAAAAATGTACTTGATGCACGTAGCCACTCCATTCATGACCCAATCAAGAGAAATTCCCTAGCACTATTCAGGCAACCTAAGCACAGGGTGACATCACAGCAAGTTCTTCAGAACAATGTGATTTGGCAGAGTTCTTTGCACATGAAGTTCATCTTTCCCTCTGTCTCTTTCAAACTTCAGCAAACTTCGCTTTACCAACACAAAGTCTTACCTGCTAAAATACCTTTAGCTACCTGTCCAGCCAGAGATACCCCCAACTTATGATTGCAAAATATTCGATGGTGTCATCATTGTACACTGCCTTCCCATTTCGGGTGTGAGTACCTTCCATGAGTATGCAGACAAGATATTCATCCCTCACATAGGAAAACAGCTCAAAGAGGCAATGAGGTTGGATGCAGTTTGGGACACACATTCCAGACAGCTTGAAGGAGCCAAGTAGGGAAAGGAGGGGCAAGGGTGTTTGCAGAAAGGTGTCAGTTGAGACCAAATTGCCAGGCAAGTGGATGGATTTCCTACATGATCCAGTTAACAGGGAGGAGCTGTTTGCCTTTCTGACCTCCATGGTTGAAGATTTCAATTGGCAATCAACTAAAACTGTATATTTCACATCAGGGTAGGCTGTGGTGACTGTTGGTGCTAGTATCTACATGCAAAATTGCAATCATGAGGAGGCAGACACCAGAACTGTGGTTCACATGCTTCATGTTCTTCAACAAGGAAGAAAGACAATTCACGTGAGCACTGTTGACACGGATGTAATAGTCATTCTTGTCAGTAAATTCCACGATCTGATTACTATACAACTGCTGGCTAACATCTGGGTTGCTTTTGGAATGGACAAGAACCACCGGTTTTACCACATCACTGCCATCTCATCAAGCCTTGGAATCCCACAATCATGAGCATTACCTGTTTTCCACTCATTTTCAGGTTGCGACACACCTCTGCCTTCAATGGAAAGGGCAAGAAGTTTGTTTGGTAAGTTTGGAAGGTTTGGAAGTCACAAATACATTTGTGTATCTTGCCCGTAATCTTTTTCAAATCCTGACTCTCGATGATGAGTAATTCTCAAAGCTGGAGAGACTGACTTTTGTCCTCTATGACAAAACTAGTCATTTGACCTCAGTCAATGAGGGAAGAAGGGAACTTTTCTGCCACAAGATGCCCTTCTGCAGCATGTTCGACAGACAGTTTTCCAGGCCGGAATCTGGACCAGCAGCAATCAAGATCAGCTATTGGTCCCTTCGCTGCAGGACTTTGCTTGGACAAAGGTATCTAGGTCATGGGTACCAGTTTGGAAGACAATTCCAGAGATTTCCAATGCATGTAGAGAGCAAATTAAGTGCTCTTGCAAAGGAGACTGCTGCAGTTGCAAATGTAGCAAAGCAAACCTGGTTTGCTACCCTCTTTGCAAGTGCAAATGTTCCACACAATAATTCTAAGGATGCCTTCTAACCTTTTCACAACTTTTTGTCTGGTATGCATAGTTATGTTAAGCACAATTTCTTTAATTTGGTTCAATTTGTTTGATTTGGAGGTTAATACTATATTCAAGTTTGCAGCAAGTAAAAGAAAATTTGGAGAGGGCGGGGCGGCACCTACTTGCCCTGCCTCACAAGTCAGACACTATATTCAAATTGTGAAAAATATATGCACTGCTACTATTGTAATGTCCAAATTAAGGTTCTAGTGAGCCAAGCTACAAAACCCTAAAAGTATCAGTAACAGAAAAACCACCCTCATTATGTAACCACCAAAATAAAACACCTAGCCCAAGGCTGAATAAACCAAGCCCCTCTAATACTGCCAAAAGATATAACACCAAAGAAAACCACCTCTGTGCCATATAATCTCTGAAAACCACTAACCACAAATTACCATCTATAAATCATCAAAGCAACACTGGTGAATATAACCTCATAAAACCAAAAACCACCAGAAACCATAAAACCACAATGAACCAGCGCCACTGCTAAAAACCATAATACCACAATGAACCAGTGCCACTGCCAAAAACCATGATACTACAATGAAGAAATATATCTTAGTTTAACCAGACCACTGAGCTGATTAACAGCTCTCCTAGGGCTGGCCCAAAGGATTAGATATTTTTACGTGGCTAGGAACCAATTGGTCACCTAGCAACAGGACCTACAGCTTATTGTGGGATCCGAATCACAATATGTCTATCACCAGAAATAAATTCCTCTGATTTCGCATTGGTCAAGCGGAGAATCGAACTTCGGACCACCAGACTGGTAGCCAAGTGCGAAAACCACTCGTCCAACGAGGAGCCTAATAATGCCACAATGCACCAGCACCAAAAATCACTACCTCATTGGTTCCTAAAACCATAAATATTTACCACCAGAAAATAAGTAATACTACTACATAGAACACTCATCCCGCTAATAACACCATAGCACATATCAAAGATATCAACCATTGGTGCCTGCAAGAGAAACCCTAAAAATACCTCCAAACTCCTCGGTACTTTCCCTTACAGTTTCACCTAAATTCTCCCATCATTGCAACAATTACCCCAGCTTTTGACGCTGAAACACTGCAATTGCGCATAAAAAGAAAGATAGTAAAAGAATAGTAAAGTTGAATGAGATTGACCAAAGGAGAATAAAGGTAGACGGGAATACGAAATTGCGCATAATAAGAAAGATAGTAAAAGAATAGTAATGTTGAATAAGATTGACCAAAGGAGAAACAAGATGGATGGAATATAAAATCTCTATGGATCTCTGTCTTCCACATTTCACCATCTATAAGTGAAAGAAATAACAATATGCATACCAGCGTGCAAATTTCTTACAATTTTCATGTCTTCCTAATTTTTTATGTATGCGTTAATCTGCACAAACATGTTTTCCCCTTTTAAAACTAAAAACTTTTTCCCTTTCTTTTTATCAATAATTCTAAAAGGACTTCAAATTTTGGACATTACATAATTTAATTCATTTTTTACATTAATCTTCAAGAACACATCGACTCCAACCGCAATTTTGACATCTAATAATTTCCCAATGCTTCTTTCCACTATTTCTCGCGTCTTTAGCTAGAGATTATGGCTGAGACAAGCATGTCTTTCTTTTGCCGTTGAGATTAATAACTTAATTGTATCTTCCCTATGGAAAGGTATAGGCAACAAATCAAATACGCCCAGAGCACCTTTCTGTTTGCTTTTCCACACAACCCATCAGCTTCCGGGCTGTATGGAAGGATTGTTACTTTCTGCATTCCCATAACTTCTGCTAGACACTCTAAGGTCTTATTTACAAATTCTCTACCATTGTCAGACAAAATCTCAGGTAGCCCATAACGAAATATAAATCCATTGACGAATGACAGCCACTTTTGCCGTCTTATGCTTTAGTGGAAAAATTTCCACTACCCTTGTTAGTTCATCTATTACCACCAACAAATACCTGTAACCATACCCTGATTAATCTATGTGTACTCTCTGAAAAGGTATACTAGGTATTGGACATACCCCTAATTTGCAAAAAGTCACCCTAGCAGGTTCACAGGCATTGCACAACATATACTTTTCTTACAAAATTTTCCACGTTTGCTGACATATCCTTCCACATATATTTCTTACATATCTCATAAGTCTTTTTCATGCCCAAATGTGGACTACCAAACTTGCAATGTACCATATCTAAACCTACATGAATTAGGACTTTCAGAATCACGTTCTGTGTAGTATCCCCTTTAATTTCACTCATTCTTAATTGATAATCAATTTCCCTAACCAACAGACCACATTCCTTTTAATTCTAAGCCTGAAAAAGGCAACTTATAAACCTTCCCGACTAATTCATCTCTAAGGAACGCTTTTGCGTCCGCTAAAATTTCATCCTCTATCAAACTGATATCCCACTGTATAGAATAACTAGTAACCACCCCAATTTGAAATCCTTCCGTATCATAGAAACTTCTACAAAGAGCATCTGCTACCACATTGTCTGCCCTCTAACTTTCTTAAACACAATGTGTTGCAGCTCCCCCGGCCCCCAACAAAAAGAAATTGAATATCCTCCTGCAACACATCTATTAAAGGAGCTGCTAAGATAGAAAAACCCTTCACGAACTTTTTGAAGAACCCCGCTATTCCCAAGAATGAAAATCTGCAATTGCTTTGACTTTACCATCATTTACTCTAACCCCCTCTCTAAATATGACAAGAGCCTAAATATATAATCTGCTTATACACAAAGACATTCTTGCCCAATAGCCCATGCAAACCTGTGTTCACTAACCTCGTAAAAGTCATAGGATTACCTGATAAACCAAAAGACATCTACGTAAACTCAAAATACCCTTGGGCAACATGAATGCGGTAAATTCCCAACTATCTTCACCCTGCATAAGAGTGGAAAAGTGGATATTACATCCCCCAATTTCAACAAAAAAGGTCTGGTATGCAGGTGACCAGATAACGGTCAGGAATTGTCTTTTCATTCAATATACGGATATCTACACAGACCCTAACTGAACCATCTTTCTTGGGCACCACTGGGCCTGGTAATGCCTTCTTCCCATTTGCTTACCTCTTGATCTACCTTTTCCCTAACTTTGTAGGGTATACTGTATGCGAGAATAAAGATGGGTTTGGTCCCCTCTTCTAGATTCACCTTATGTTCTAACATGGTAGTCAGCTCTAACTTAATCCCTTTTTAAAGCAACTGTATCCTCAAATTCAGCCAGAACCTCGCTTAAAACTTCTACATGCTCTTTGTAGTCTGCATTAGCTAAGTGATCCCTAAAGATTTTCTTCATTTGCATTTCTGCTTCTGAAAACCTAGTTTTCCTCTCTACAACAGCCACTGAACCACTGTCCTCACTTCAATCTCAAGAGGTCTGCCACAAATATTCTTCTGATATTTCCTAACTGCATCATTAAAATTTAATAATTCCACCCAGGTGACAACTGTATTTGATACCCTGTTTACCAACAGTGCTGATAACTCCTAATTTTTCACTACCCTAAATTATACACACCTCTTTGGGCATTTTCACTTCCCTCAACCTGACTTTCACCATAGTCATTGTACCTGGATTTAAAATAACATCCTCTGACCAAACACCTTTATGTATATTATACCCGTGGCCATCATACACAGTACTCTCCTATTATTTAGCCCATGTTCCACATCCACATGAATATCACCCATTTTTATACAAGTATCCCCCATACCATCAACCATAACCCCCATGTTAGTATCAGTATAACCATTGTTATCAATATCACCGTTCTTAACAATACTACCATTATTATCACCAATATGGCCATTATTATCACCAATATCACCAATGTTAACCTCAGTATCCTTACTTACCTCAGTTCCATTTACACCCATATATGGAATAAAAACACCTGCATAGACGATATCCTGTTTCTCCTACATGCAGGATGGCCCAACAAGTCTGTTCCTCAATGCAACCCCTTCAATCACCACAAATGGTTCTACTAACACCTACCCAGAGAGAACTGCACTCTTATATAACCCTAGGTATTTAATCTATGAGCTTGCACATCACACACTGTCTCCTGATGAGGGTTTCAGAGAGTATTGGGAGAACAAGGACTGATACAGACCATAGTCCATTAAATTAACTGAAGCTCCCTTATCTACATAAACTGGGATTTTTACATCACCCACTCTTCCTTATACTATCGGCCGGGGATCTGGGGCATCCCTCACGAGACCACAATGCAATAGCACGTACAAGTCATCTGCACTCTTTCTGTTGATTAGGTTTCTAAAACTTTTGCTGATCTCTAGGCCCCTTTGAGTAACCTGCTTCCAGAGTTCTGGGTTGTGGGTCTTGCATCCTTCCGTTTCTAAGACGGACAAGACCGCCAAAAGTGATCTGCACTTTTGCATACTCCACAGTATTGTACTCTGCATTGTTTCTTGGTGTGCCCCTGCCTATTACAATTGAAACAATGCAACTGTTGCCCTGGAGCCATAGATCCCCTACTATATTCTATTTTGGCACAAAATTGGGGGGAAGGGAAACTTAAATACCTTTATGTTTAGTTCCTTGGGCCGGTCCCATTAAAAAATGTACTGCCCACTGTGGGGCATTTGGACATGTACTTCTCAACCTGGGAATTTATCAATTTTTCATCTGATGTAGGTTCGATCTTTTCATCAAAGCTGTCAACAGTGATGTCCAGGACATCGTGTAGAAGCTGGGAAAAATGCAACAGTCTGTGCAAGTTATCAAGGGAGATATTATTACCCTTTACCCATGTGGAATTTTTCAATGTCTGTATCCATTCTCTCGCTGCATCAAAAAGCTGAGAGCTATGCTCAACCGTGGTCTTGTGACCTTTCCTAAGCTTAGAGAAACCTCTCGGGTGTCTCATCATATCCTGTGTTCCTTTGTACCATAGGCTGCCCTCAGAAATGCTTGTAGCTTGGTCCATCACCGGTGTTTTGTAAACTGAAAAGTATGGCAGCGATGTGCCAAGTCCCCTTTATTAAAATCCAGCAAGCTTTTGCCTCTCTGAACACCTCTCCCGATAAAGAGCGCCATCCACAATACTGTGAAACACGCGAACTTCCGATGCAATTGTAGTGACTTTAAGAAGTAACGTCTGGGCATTTTTGGTTCCTTTAACCAATTTGTCTAACTTATACTCAGTATTTAGGATTTGACCGGATCTTAATATCATTTGAATACGAACAATACTCCTAAAATTCCTTCACAAATCACCAAAAAAAAAGATATATGAATTCCCGGCACAAATATTCCCAAAGTGAATATGCCCTGCCCTCTACGGAAAAAAAACCGTTCCTACTCTCACAGTCAAGGTTACCCCATCAGCTACTTGAAATATAGGCCATGAGCACTGGAGAGAAAGAGACTCTTTGTCTCGTTGCTACCCGAAGATTTTTGTTGATCTCGCCTAAACCTTGAGTGCTCTCAGACCTCAAGCTGCTAGCTTGCACCGACCCACAAGTCTTGTCCTCCCCATTCGTTGCATGCACTAACACACACTCACATAAAAAAACATGTGTGAACCGTATATTCCCTTTAGTGGATTAATCCCCCATAAATGCAGTACCAATGATAACTCATAAAAATAAAAATAAAAGCTCAATACATTCTACTCCCCTGGAAAAAATCTATGCCTTGCAATTAAAAGGAAACATCTAAACTGTCCCTTTAATCCTGCAAAAAAAAAAAAAAAAATGAAATACACAGGTGAGAAAATTGGTAACATAATAAGAAAAAATGAAAAAAAAACACTGATCACTTACGTCTTCATTAAAGGAATGGCATGAGATACCCTAAACGCACTGAGGCCGTCTATTCCTCATTAGCGTGTATATCTAATCACACGCGACAGCAGATTTCTATAAAACCCACAACTACACTCTTGTATCTGCAATTGATCACCACATATGCCTAACACTCTTTGAATTGCCACTGCCTTAGGAGGCTCTGAGGCTTCTCAATAGACAGATCTGCTGACTCCAGCAGCAGAATACCATATGACTAACTCTATTACTTTCTTCTAACATCTACATGATTTCCAAACTCCTGTGCAAGCGGGCCCCCCGCCCCCCAGGTCTCTCCAGAAACGTAATCCATAGGCCTGATTGCCCTTTCCACTGTCACCTCTGTTACAATCTCCAGTTTTGGCCTTGTCCAAAAAGACAACTTGGTAATGTCGACCTCAAGGAACATCTACTGTTCTCGAAACCATTAAATCTGGGGCTAGACCAAACTCCAAGATACAAAAATAGAATCTCTATTTCCCTAAAAACTAACATGATAAAGAAAATGAAATTAATGTAAAGTAATCTCAAATGATTACCACACTATACTCTGTTTTTTTTCATCTCTCCATCCGCCTGTTGTGTTTGCGTATGGTAACACTGCATCCCGGGCTTTAAATAATATCTTATTTCGAATATTAACGGTGTAATTCGCATACAGTAAATTACTAAGACACTTTTCAGTTGCAAATGTACACCCAGTTATCATTTTATTTACCTAAAACTTACACATAGCGTAACTATTTAAAGCCCAGTCTGCAGTGTTACCATGCGAAAACACCACAGGTGGATGGACAGATGGAAAAAAACAGAGTATAGTTCCCACATCGAGTCACAATAGCTCACATAGATATCACTATTTTCCCAAAACTCAGAAATGAAAACATGTCAGTAAATAAAGTTAGAATTCCCATTTTGATGACATGAATCCACCTTATATGTAGATCTCATGTGCCCCGCTAAAAGCTTGTTGTTTAATCCCAACTTACTTATTCATTATCGGAATATATTGCGTTTTCTCGCGCCCTAATAGTTGTACAAATGCACACACGCTAGTGTTCTCACAGTTCTGATGTTCAGGTGTGCGAACAAACTAAACTGTTCTAGAATGTTCTATATGACGTCACTATCAGGTGACAATATAAGTCACCTAGTCCACTCACTGGGTCAATGTCCGCGCCCTCGCTCATGTCTCCACGATTCAATATGTTTTACTACGTCGGCATCTGACCAAATCATTCGCTGAGACCTCGAAGCTTTTTTTTTTCACAAGCGGCTGCTAGATTCCAGTCGAGTTCGTTGCTCTCTAGAATATATGCCCATTCTTAACCTCTTTTCGTAGGGTGGCAAACATATGTTTAACATTTTTTTGGAAAATGTTCACCTTGCAAAAATGTGTGTTGTTTATCAAATGGAGAATTATTGATACGAACTTTTATCAAATGTATTGGTGTAAGTCACCTTCTTTGTATAATTTTTTAATCGTCTTGTCCCTGCTTCTGAGCTGTGGGCCTAAAAAGGAACTGCAAGAGGAATGTTCACCTTCTGTTAGGAATTTCTGGAAGGAACTAATAAAAAAATTTTCATCTTCCAAGCCTAGAGTTTTATGAAGGAATTGTAGGATAAATAATCATAATCCTCCCTGTTACTCCTGGAAGGAATCTTTGGAAGAAACTACAAAAAGAATATTTACTTTTCCTCTCTGAAGCGTCTGGAGGGAACTACAACAAGAAGTTTACCTTCCAAGCCTGGAACCTTTGGAAGGAATTACAAAATTAATATTACCTATCCACAGTGGAATTCTGGAGGGTACTGCAAGAAGAACATATAACTTTCTCCCTTGAACTTTTGGAGGGAGCTGCAAAAACAATATTGACCTTTCCTGCTTCGAGGAACTACAATAGGAATGTTTATCTTCCATGCCTGGAACTTCTGGAGACCACTACTACACTGACTGGCGCTTCTAGAATGAACTAAAAGGCGAATATTTTCCATAATACCCATCTACCTACTCTTCATCCTTCCTCTGTTGTAGATTTTGTTTTCTTTTAAATGATCGTTTACCCTTGCTCCTAAATTTCCTTCTCCTCCTCATCTTCTTCTGTCGACAATTTCTCTTGTATTCCATATGTATGTATCCTTATTGCATCTTTCTCTTTTTCTACTTTTATTATATACACAATTTCCTTCCTCGAGCATCCAAATCCGGTTTTTCTTCTTTTTTCTACCACTCCCTCTCCTTCTCCTTTCTCATATATCATTATATACCAATTTTCCTTCCACTTTATTCACCTCTTCCACCTTATTCTCTTGTACTTATCTGCAGATAAAACATATAAGCCTTATTTCTGCATTCTGTTAATTCCTTTTAACTGTATACTCTATCCTGCTCTCCTCTTCTATCTCATGCCTAAAACTCAGATGATCTCTCTCTCTTTCTCTCTCCCTCTCATATTCCGTCCTCCTCCTCCTCAGCTGCTACTACTACTACTACTACTGTTATTTCTTCTTCTTCTTCTTCTTCTTCTTCTTCTTCTTCTTCTTCTTCTTCTTCTTCTTCTTACTCTCGCCGGTAGTCGAAGGAAATTTAAATTCCATTTGGCTGTAACCAAACGTTAGAGCCCGAAGCGCCGATCTACAAAGCAAATCCAATTCTTGTTTACATTTTGAATTAACTTCCCCTGGAGGACGCGAAGGAACCCAAATATTATTTCCCGTGTCGCCTCCTGATGAAAATCATTTCCAGAGGTCGTCGAGGTGCAGGTGGGAGTCGACAGCGTCGACCTGATGGGTTGAGTGTTTCCTCGGGTGGCATACGTCTTGCTATTATTAAAATTATATTATATTTATGATAATGCAATTACCCTACATTCTACGTTACGTTTTCTGCAGTTGAATTGTTGCTTTCCATCATATATTTGATTATTATTATATTCATGATAATGCATTACCCTACATTCTACGTTACGTTTTCTGCGTGAATTGTTGCTTTCCATCATATATTTGATTATTATTACTATGATTACTATTAATAAAGGCCTTATATCATAACAAATGGCAGGGGGAGGGGGAGATGAACCGCTCCATCTCAGTGCTAGTCCAAAGCCCGGATAAAGAGGAAGGGCTTGAGTCAGGAAGGGCACCCATCCGTAAATCACCTGCCAAAACCAATCATGAAATGAGTCGTTCATGATGGAAACAGCTGTATGAAGCTCTTCAAAAACAGCGGCCCCGACCATAGACTGAGAAGACGAAGAAGAAGAATGAATGGGCATATATTCGAAGAGGAGGAGCCAAATTCCAGAGAATATTCCCAAGAAGTCTCGAAAGACCAGAATGCCTATATGTTCAGAAAGAAAACAAGAGGGGGAATTTTGGGAACAATGTAACGCTGGATAAATAATATAAGTCCATCAAAAGTAAATTACTCAGTACAAGAACTTAAGCGTACATTCATGCATGAGAACTCAAGAGCTGAGACTGAGCCAGGCCAATTTGTGCCTAGATTTACATTTGTATTTCAGTATGCAAAATCTCGGAAAGACTTAAATTATCCAGTATACCTCAGCTTTATTATACAACTTGTTTATTGATTATATATCTTCTTCCTACAACCTCGGGTGTTTTCTCACACACCTGAATCATCAGAATGCTACTGTTACTATAGTTAGAGACATTACTGTCGTCACCACCACCACCATCATCGTAATCATTATTTACCATCAAATAGAACTAGTGTGTAGTATGCATTATTATCGACATTACTTACCAATATAACTTAAGTGTCGCCTAAACCTACTAGGCCACCTATGCCATCAGGTAGTAGTGAACTTTGCTCGAGATTAAATGTCTTCCACAGCCTTCAGAAGATATAAATCTGTGGCCGTGCAGAAACAGTGTCAGCTAAAACGCAGCGATTTCAGCTCCAAAATTACTGGAAGGCAAAATGGTGCTCATCTAAACCAGTTCAAACCAAAATATTGAGCTCCGAGTCCTCTGAAACTTATAGAGTGGTAAAATATTGCCTGTCAAGTCATGTGCGTCTACACATAATGTCAAGAGGGGTACTTGCCCCCACCTGTAATCCTAGAAAAAAAAATATAATTTTGTGTATATATGTGTATATATATGTATATATGTATAATATATATATATATATATATATATATATATATATATATATATATATATATATATGTGTGTGTGTGTGTATGTGTGTGTGTGTGTAGATATACGTATATTTGTATTTGTATGATATATATATATATATATATAGTATATATATATATATTATATATATCTATACTATATATATCTATATATATATATATATATATATATATATATATATATATATTATATATATATGTGTGTGTGTGTGTGTGTATAGATATAATATATATATATATATATATATATATATATATATATATATATATATATTACTTTATTCATTAAAGAAATGCAGGCGATGATATTATTTTTTGCCATTAACCTGCTGGTTCATCGGGTCATAAGTGTTTGTCCGCTAGATATCGGAAACTATCCATGTATGTATGTATTATGATTTGCCACCCGTCCCGCCCCCCCGCCCCCGCCCCCGGCCCCCCTCATAAAAATTATGCTTGCGGGGCGCCCCTGTGTCCAGTGCCAACCGACATTTTCCGTAGTTAGTTACACAGTGGTTCTCAAGCTTTTTTGGCCCATGCACCTTTTCACCAAATTTCAGAATGTCATTCCACCCCCCTTCCCAAATTGTCAGCCTCAAAAGGGGCATTCCACATAAGAAAAAAACAAAATACTAACGCTAACACACAAACTAGAGGAGAGAAAGCCCAGAGTAATCTCTCATTATTGCGGACGCATGTACACTGCGTTTTGTGGGGGTCCTAAGGCTAGTTTGAGCCTGCCCAGTGTGGTCATAATTAGCCCCCACCCCCCTTCTGAAACTCCCCCATGGTTTAGAACCACTGGGACTCTAGCATGAGAGGCCACTAACATGATTTTAGTCTTCCAGAAATATTGCAAAACCAAAGTACCTCACTTTGAGCCCTTGACGAACTCCAGGACAGGTGAAACGGCGTCTGCTCAGCAACTGTGCTCAACAAACATCATACAATCTGAGCCCTCCAGAAACTTTGGCACTGCTAAAAGTGTGCCAATCTGAAAACAGCGCCAATCAACACGGCACCCTCTGGGTCTCCACTCCCTCTCCCTCCTGGTCCTTTTACAGCAGCGTCTTGTCTTTTTTTTTTTTCAGAAGCGAATCCATTAGTAGTAATGAAATTTACATAATAGAATATCTCTTCCATGATTCCCCTTTGTCGGTGAAAGCCGAGAACGAGTATGACGAACAGCTTCGTGAGGCTTTTCATTCAAGGCTTCTGTCGCTTAGGAAAGGAATTTCATTTCCTTATGCTTTTCTTTGGCTTCCCTCTCGTGGGGAAGGGAGGGGATAGATTACGGTACCTGCTGCCCAGGTTATATGTATGTATGTTATATATATATATATATATATATATATATATATATATATATATATATATATATATAGATATATATATATAAATATATATATATATATATATATATATATATATATATATATATATATATATATATATATAATATATATATATATATATATATATATATATATATATATATATATATATATATATATATATATATATATATCTATATATATATATATATATATATATATATATATATATATATATATATATATATATATATATATATATATATATATATATATATATATATATATATATATATATATATATATATATATATATATATATATATATATATATATATATATATATATATATATATATATATATATATATATATATATAGATTTAATATATATAGAATGTGTAAGGAGAAGGTTACCTTATTCTAAATGTTTCCGAACTCAAAAGTTCGGATATTAGTTTATCTTTAGATAGTTCTTTAACTTAAAGCATCAGCACTTTTTAAGATCAGCTTTCATAAAGAATTCATGTCCATAATTTTTGTAGGTAAAAAATGTTGTTGCAAATAACACGTCACAATTTATCACTTTGTGTTACTGACCGTCAATAGTATTTGCAATTACTGTCCCGTTTTATCTAAGCTTGCTCTCTTTATATTGAAAAGTTAATTTCCCGAGTTATTAGGTCAAAATTAGAAATGAACTCTGCATTCTATTTACGCGTATCAAGGCTTGAGTACAATTAAATGTCAGTATTTAAAAAAGGCAATTAATTACTGTTAATAAAACAAAACGAATAACCTAATCAAATGACTTCTTGGTCCTTTCAATATCTTCAAATAATATCTAAATTCGTCCAAATTCCAAGAAATCATACTCTTCAGTTCATGCTACAAAACAACTGAAATTAGTTTCAGCCAATTCTCTATCAGTTAAACCTTTCTTTACGTATCAGCAAGACTGCGCTGGGTCATAGATTGAATGAATGACCTCGAAAGAAATACGGAAGAGTCTGGTCAGTATGAAAATAAGTAAAATTAAGGCATAAGCAGTAATGAGTAGTTTAAGCGAATAACCTGTTTTGAGTAGTTATTACAATATCGTTTCAGTGGCAGATTGTACTTAGTTTAGGGCATCCTTTATGTTTCGAATACTTGAGTTTGGCAAGGAAATACTTTCAGCCAACGTCTCCAGTATTATAGGAAGCGAGAAGAAATATGGAGCCGGAGGCCAGATAATAACCAGAGCCTGGAAAATCCTCATTAACTATGCACCGCCTTAAGCCTACCTTAGAGTATCCCATATGCCTCATTTAATCAGGGTAGGCCTAATATGTCAATTTTCATTATACGTGTTATACGTGTTTCTCTCTCTCTCTCTCTCTCACACACACATTTACTTAATGCATTAAACCAGCGTCAGTGCGAGAGGGTCTAATGGTTGCAAGGACGTCCCATTAAAATGTTGCTCTCGCTATAATTATTAATCTTGTTTTTGGGAAGTTGAAGTTCTGTTGGTTTTATCCAGATGATACCTTCCTCTTCACATATCTCTTTTCATATCTTAGTTTATTTTTGACACAAACAAAAACGTATTGTTGACAAACAAACAAAAACATAGCTCATGAAGTGTGGACTTGCTACAATGTTTGACCTGAAATTAGGATTTAGGGAAAGCTAATGTATTTCGAGTTCTCTCTGGACAATGTTTCTTATAACAAACTGATTCCGATCTCTCAGTTTCTTGTATTATCTAAGGCCAGGAAAATATTAGCAATCCCCTAATTGGAATAAAGACATGTTGTCATGGAATGCGTAGTGGAGAAACGAGTAATAAAGAGAAATTTTTAGTAATCAGTATATTATTATTATTTTTATTTTTATTTTTTTATTTATTTATTATTTTCTTTTTTTACTGTACACAGTCCTCCAAAATTCGACCTGAGTGGATTTATTTATGTGTTGGGGTTTCCGGGTTGCATTCTTGCACCTCCTTAGGAGTCCATCACTGTTTTCTTACTACGTGTGCCGTTTTCTAGGATCACACTCTATTATGCATGAGTCCTGGAGCCACTTCAGCCTCTAGTTTTTCTACGATTACCTTTTCAGGGATCTTGGGAATCGTGGGCCTAGCGCTCCTATGATTAGGGTATTGATTTCACTGGGCAGATGCCCATATCCACCTTTTATTTCTATTTTCAAGATCTGGATAACT
The DNA here is from genome assembly GCF_015104395.2 of Macrobrachium nipponense. NCBI lineage: Eukaryota > Metazoa > Arthropoda > Malacostraca > Decapoda > Palaemonidae > Macrobrachium > Macrobrachium nipponense. The sequence continues at coordinate 20,871,745 of NC_061105.1, read as the reverse complement.
CATCCATTTTTTCCCTTCTTTTTCTCTTCAACCTCTGGTGTACCCATGTATTGCGATAATCAATGAGTGATACTTTCTTCCTGACTTTGTCAATCAAAACGTCAACGGTCTGGTCTGTTTGGCACGTACCACCCTATCCGTTTTTATGATACCATAGTCCCAGAGGATCTTTGCGTGATCGTTTTCTATCACTCCCTCAGGTTGGTGTACTCGTACCACTTATTACTGCAAGGTAGCTGATGTTTCTTGCACAGGGGCTCCAGTGGAGGGCTTTTGCTACTGAAATCATGCCTCTTTTTGTAATGGGTTCTGTGCAAGTGCCGGGCATTCACTTGCTATGTGGTTTATGGTTTCATTTTTCGTATGTACTTCCTACATATGGGAGAGATGTTATTTCCGTCTATCGTTCTTTGAACATATCTGGTTCTTAGGGCCTGATCTTGTGCCGCTGTTATCATTCCTTCAGTTTCCTTCTTTAGCTCTCCCCTCTGTAGCCATTGCCAATTGTCATTGCTGGCTAGTTCTTTAGTCTGTCTCATGTATTGTCCGTGCATTGGTTTGTTGTGCCAGCCTCTTGTTCTGTCTGTCTTTCTCCTGTCTCTGTATATTTCTGGGTCTTCGTCTACTTTTATTAGTCCTTATTCCCATGCACTCTTTAGCCACTCGTCTTCACTGGTTTTCAGATATTGCCCCAGTGCTCTGTTTTCGATGTTGACGCAGTCCTTTATACTTAGTAGTCCTCTCCCTCCTTCCTTTCATGTTATGTATAGTCTGTCCGTATTTGCTCTTGGGTGTAGTGCTTTGTGTATTGTCATATGTTTCCTGGTTTTCTGATCTATGGTGCGGAGTTCTGCCTTCATCCATTCCACTATTTCCTGCGCTGTATCTGATTACTGGCACTGCCCATATGTTTATGGCTTTTATCATATTTCCGGCGTTGAGTTTTGACTTGAGTATCGCCTTGAGTCTCTGCATATATTCTTTCCTGATCGTGTCCTTCACCTCTTTGTGTTTTATATCCCCTACCTTCCATTATTCCCAGGTATTTGTATCCTGTCTCATCTATGTGTTTGATGTTGCTCCCATATTGGTAGCTTTATCCCTTCAGTTCTTGTTTACTTTGCCTTTTTGTATGTTGACTAAAGCGCATTTTTCTATTCCAAACTCCATCCTGATGTCCCCAGATACAATCCTTACAGTCTGGATTACGGGTATCTATTCCTTGATGCTCTTACCATACAGCTTGATGTCGTCCATGAACATCAGATGGTTGATTCTGTTGCCTCTCTTGAGTTGGTACCCGGCATCCATCTTCTGTAGTACTTTTGTCATGGGAATCATGGCTACTACGAAGAGTAGTGGGGACAGTGAGTCGCCCTGGAAGATCCCTCTCCTGATATTAACCTCTGCTAGTCTTATTCCAGAGCTTGTAAGTATTGTATTCCAGTTGCGCATTGTATTTTTGAGGAAGCGATGGATGGGGTTTTCCTCTGCCCATATATTTTCAGGCATTCTATTAGCCATGTGTGTGGTATCATGTCGAAGGCTTTCTTATAGTCTATCCATGCCATGCTTAGGTTGGTTTTTCCTTCTCCTACGTTCTTCATTACCATTTTGTCTATCAGGAGCTGGTCTTTTGTGCCCCTACACTTTTTTCTGCAGCCTTTCTGTTGGTGGGGATGGTGTTTGTCTCCTCTAGGTAGTTGTATAGCCTTTTCACTGATGATACCTGTAGTAACTTCCACATTATTGGTAGGCAGGTGATAGGCCTGTAGTTACTGGCTATATTTCCCTTACTCTTGTCTTTTTGTACTAAGGATGTTCTTCCTGTGGTCATCCATTTGGTTGCTTGGTGATTTGAGATACAATGCTGGAGTTGTTCTGCTATTCTTGGGTGTAGGGCCTTGAAGTTTTTGAGCCAGTATCCATGGACTTCATCGGGACCTGGGGCTTTCCAGTTTGGCATTTTCTTTAGTTGGTGTCTGACTGTGTCTGTCGTGATCTCTGTGAATCTTTGTTTTATTCTCCCTGTTTCTTCTTCCTTGACTTCCTGGAGCCAAGTTGCATGTTTGGTGTGTGATACCGGATTGCTCCATATGTTTTCCCAGTCTCTTACTTGGTTCGGCTTCAGGAATTTCTGGGTGGTTGTCTTCCCCTCTTAGTTGGCTGTATAGTCTTTTCTGGTTGGTTCCGAATAGTTTGTTCTGTTGGTATCCCTTATTCCCGTTCGTGTACCGTTGGATCTTATGTGCTTTGGCCTTAAGCCTCTGTTGTACATCTTCTATTGTGTTGTTTAGTCCCCTCTCTTGTACTTTGTATCTCTCGTTCAGTTCCTCCCTTGTTTTCTTGCTTCTTAGCCTTTTTCTGCCATCTCCTGCAGTTTACTCAAGTCAGATCTCATCCTCATGATTTGCTTTTCCAGGCGCCTTTTCCAACGAGGTTGCTGTTTTGGTTTCTGTTGGGTTGGTTGTGCTGGTGGTGTTGGTGTTCGAATCCCCATCAGTTCTGCTACCAATCTTGCTCCTGCATATGTCAAGTTATTTGTTTCTGTGATACTGGTGGTGTGTATTATGCCCATTATTTCATTGACCTCACTTGTTTTCTCCCTTAATTTCTTGGTGTTGTAGGCTTTCATGGAGGGGATCTTTGTTCTCTCTGTATCTGGCTCCATCCATTGTTTAATCTTTTCTACCCATTCCGTCCTCTCTGTTACTTCGTCGGTGTTTCTTCTTGTGTCGTTGTTTGATACCTCATCCTCCCTGTCGTCTTCTGTGGCATCGTCTCTCAGTTCGTCTTCGTGTAATTCGTTGTCGTGTGACATTTCCCTTTCCAGTTCTTCTCTTTCTGTTGGGGAGAGCCAGTTCTTTTTCTTTATGTTCCTTACTTGGTCTGCCAGCCTCTGCTCTGTTTGGGGGGTGTTATTCCTCTCATTCCAGATGTTGACCAATCTTCTTCTATATCCTCTCTCCGTCGGGTTGCTTCTGATGTAGCATCTCCATATTTCCTTATTTTCTTCTCTTGTCCATTTCTCCCTTTTTGCCTCTGTAGCTCCAATCTCAGGCTGTTGATTACTGTCGTTGTGGTGATCAGTTGCTGGATGACGACCTCCAAGTACCTGACCGTCTTCCCCTTCAATTGGGTTGAATACCTGGTTGCCGGACGAAGCTCCTCTGTTGCCAGAGGTTCCATTTACGTCGTTGTCGTTTATTCCTTCATTTCTTTCCATCATTGTTGAGTTTTGCTATTTAACCCATAGCTGGATCCTACCCCATCAGGGATAGGTACTCATTTACAGCTGAGTAGACTGAGGAAATTATGGTAAAGATCCTTTCCCAAGGAATCAACGCCGAGGAGAGCGGTCACCCATCCAACGACTGACCAGCCCCAATGTTGCTTAACTTGACTTAAGTCTATTGACGACCTATTACTTTTTTTTGGTTTATCAGTCCTCCAATTCGACTGGCTGTTATATATAGTGTTTGGTTCCGGGTTGCATCCTGCCTCCTTAGGAGTCCATCACTTTTTTTACTACGCGCTCCGTTTCTAGGATCACACTCTTCTGCATGAGTCCTGGAGCTACTTCAGCCTCTGGTTTTTCTAGATTCCTTTTCAGGGATCTTGGGATCGTGCCTAGTGTTCCTATGATTATGGGTACAATTTCCACTGGCATATCCCATATCCTTCTTATTTCTTTTTTCAGGTCTTGATACTTATCCATTTTTTCCCCTCTCTTTCTCTTCAACTCTGGTGTCTCACGGTATTGCGATATCAATGAGTGATACATTCTTCTTGATTCTGTCAATCAACGTAACGTCTGGTCTATTTGCACGTATCAACCTATATGTTCTGATACCATAGCCCCAGAGGACCTTTGCCTGATCGTTTTCTATCACTCCTTCAGGTTGGTGCTTGTACCACTCATTACTGCAAGGTAGCTGATGTTTCTTGCACAGGCTCCAGTGGAGGGGTTTTGCTACTGAATCATGCCTCTTTTTGTACTGGTTCTGTGCAAGTGCCGGACATTCACTTGCTATGTGGTTTATGGTTTCATTTTTCGTATTGTACTTCCTACATATGGGAGAGATGTTATTTCCATCTATTGTTCTTTGAACATATCTGGTTCTTAGGGCCTGATCTTGTGCCGCTGTTATCATTCTTTCAGTTTCATTCTTAAGCTCTCCCTTCTGTAACCATTACCATGTGTCATCGCTGGCTTGTTCTTTAGTCTGTTTCATGTATTGTCCGTGCATTGGTTTGTTGTACCAGTCCTCTGTTCTGTTTGTCATCCTCCTGTATCTGTATATCGTATTCACTGGTTTTCAGAAATTACCCCAGTGCTCTGTTCTTGATGTTGACGCAGTCCTCTATACTTAGTAGTCACCTCCCTCCTTCCTTTAATGTTATGTATAGTCTGTCTGTATTTGCTCTTGGGTGTAGTGCTTTGTGTATTGTCATATATTTCCTAGTTTTCTGGTCTATGCTGCGGAGTTCTGCCTTCGTCCATTCAGAGCACTATTCCTGCGCTGTATCTGATTACTGGCACTGCCCATGTGTTTATGGCTTTTATTATATTCCGGCGTTGAGTTTTGACTTGAGTATCGCCTTGAGTCTCTGCTTATATTCTTTCCTGATCGTATCCTTCATCTCTTGGTGTTTTATATCCCATCTTTTTATTATTCCAAGGTATTTTTATCCCGTCCCATCTATGTGCTTGATGTTGCTCCCATCTGGTAGCTTTATCCCTTCAGTCCTTGTTACTTTGTTCTTTTGTATGTTGACCAAAGCAAATTTTTCTATTCCAAACTCCTTCCTGATGTCCCCAGATACAATCTTTACAGTCTGGATTAGGGTATCTATTTCCTTGATGCTCCTACCATACATCTTGATGTCGTCCATGAACATCAGATGGTTAATTCTTTTGCCTCTTTCCTTGAGTTGGTACCCATCATCCATCTTATTATTATTATTATTATTATTATTATTATTATTATTATTATTATTATTATTATTATTATTATTATTATTATTATGATGGAAAGTGTATTCTGATTCCCATATTTTAAATAACTTTTAAAAGTTTTCATAACTATGTTCATGAGCAAAATTCAATGTCTATGAAAACGAAGCTACTTGACGCTCCATCAGAAGCTCATGGCTCAGTATTAATTAACATGATTTACTTTCGGAAAGAATTCCATGAAGTATAATGAAGCCAAAGACGAAAGGATAAAAACGGGCATTGCTTCCTTGTCATTCATCACTAATGAGATTGTTGCAACTTTTGCAACGAATGTGGGTTTTTGGAGTGATTCATCCACCACAGAATTATTGCATTCAGTGAAATGAAATTGCATTACTGTCTCTCTAATGATCAGGCGATGGGATGAATCTGTAATGTCGCGTCGGTGGTGTAACGAATTCGTCATATTTATGAAAATGATGGATGTTTACTGCTTGTGAAAGGATGACAGGGGAAAAGAATCGCGCATTTTCTGTCTGACCAGAAGTCAGTTGTAGGAAATATAATTCGATCAATTCATTACAATTATTTCTGCAGACACGTCATCAAATCCAGCTTCCAATATTATGATACCAATTTAATCAGAATATGACTTTAGAATTGCAGTCTTGGAAACAAGTGGGAAATTATAATGATACTAATAAAAATAAGAAGACAAATAGGCAGACGTTTCATTTTTATTAGATGTACCACACAAAACAACAACCCTGAAAAGTGATATTTACCATCATCAGCTGCGTCAAAGACTGATGCACTATGCCGGGAGAAAAACTGAATGGTCGGCAATAAACGTACAAAAAAGAATATTATCAGGAATGCCACCATTACCAAGGGCCCTAAAAACGATGTTCAACAAAATCAGAACGACTTACAAAGATGACATTCTCTCGTATTGTCAAAGGCCAGTGCAGAAGATTTAATTACCTGGCAAATACTTCATACGCAGGAAAAATGCAAACTAATAATATACACGAATACCTTCGAAAACATAGCTGATATTTTTCAACTTTGAGCTCGAGTGATTAAATGGATGTTTTCTTTCTAATTTGCGCTCATCTTCAGCAGGAAACAGTTGTTCTCTTGTTACATTATTACACATGCAAAGAATGTTATGCGAAATTAATTCAATAAGGTAAATGGTAAAATGGGTATGTAGATAACTATGCATCCCCACCACTCTGTGACACCACATCAAATATGTTTATGACAGAGAGAGAGAGAGAGAGAGAGAGAGAGAGAGAGAGAGAGAGAGAAAGAGATAACCCCTGTTGTAATAGTTGTAAACTGCACTGTGTCCTCTTGCATAATTACTCAGAGGATTTCCGTGAGTGCTGATCCAGTATGTGTTTGCTGGATACACTAAACCCCAAACTTCTTCAGAGTCGGGACGCCGAGGAGCGTCAGCAGAAGGCAGGGGAGTTTATTATCTGATTAACTGATGCCTTTGTGACGGCTCCTCCTCAGACTTGTTTTGACCTCTTCGAGTTCGACCTCTTCTAGCTTTGTTTTGGTCTGTCTAGAGTTGTTGGTTTATCTGTTCTGGTACAATGGTGTAGTCTGACTCTCTCTCTCTCTCTCTCTCTCTCTCTCTCTCTCTCTCTCTCTCATATGATAGCAGTTAATCATATGGCTGTGGTTGGCCTATTTCCGAAAGTTTAAGAAAATCCAAAAGCATCTACAATCGTTGTCCCACCGCAGGTACCTTAATAATTCGTTTCCTTGGATGGGTTACATCAGGCCTGTACACATATTTTTTCTTTCTAGGGGTTGGGGGTCTTTTTTCCCAAAACTTGACCTTTTCTTCTATAGATGTTATTGCATATATAGGTATATACAAGATGAAATACTGGAAAATGTTATTTTAGTTATATTAAGAAGAAAAATTGGGTATGCTGTCTATCCCCTTCTACCCGATTAGATGTTATTCAAAGTACTGACTCTGATTAACAGAATTTCACTTAAGATCATTTACAAATATGGTGGCCTATATCATATTCCTATCATCACTATTATCAGTAAATTTCCCCTAACTGATCAATTCACTACAGGATAGTATGTTTTATCTACAACTGCTTTCGTCAGTAGATATACTTTCATGTTATTGTTTAATATGTCTTCCAGAGAGTCATTCACTTTCTTTATGTAACTTTTCTCTTGTGATAGTAATCATTTCTACATCGAGGTTCTTTCATGTTGGCCTATACTGCAAAGGTACTCTATTCCATCAACCACACTGGGTTCTTGTTCTGACTTTCTCGTCACTCGCCCCTTTTCTTATATCTGTCTAGTTTCTATTCAGGTACTTCTATCCTCTCCAACCAGACTACTTCCCTCGCATAACTGCAAAGTTTATCCCGATCTCTCCGTCGAGCGCCCGAGGCAAAAACGCCCAATTTAGAGCAGTTGGCGCGGCGGGCTGAGATCCCCGAATGGACTATGGAAATCGGCCTCATTGGCGTCATTTCATCAAACAGGTGAAACAAGGCGATAAAACGCGAGGCTATTATTCGACTGCCTGAAGCCCAGTCCCATTTGCCCAGTTTTATTCTCGACCGAGTAGGAATTTTGATGACGTGGAACGCTGTTATTGACATTTTCTTCTTTTTTCCTTTTTCGTTCCTCAAAATTGTTTTCTCTTTGTCTAGCCAGAACAGTTTTAATCTTCGGTTCCAAAATAGGTTCCTTTTTCTCAATTGTGTTTTCCGGTTTCTATGATTTTGCTTTATGTTAATTTAATGACTTCCTTGAGTCGGTAATTTTGTAGGGCTATTGTGTTTTGAGACATATATACAATAGCACCTTGATTGGACCACATCATCAGAATCTATTCTTGGAGCTTTTTTATTAAAGTAAAATCGGTTTTTGACAAAATAAATATCTGATGAAGTAAAGTCCCATGACATGTAGTTGCAAGGGAATTTATTCTCGAAGCTGGGTGGGTTTTTTGCCCAGAAATAAGACCATCGAGTCCCAACGTAGCAGTAAAACGACGAAGACAATTCCCCTTTGATAACCCCCTCACCTCCAGTATGCATTAGGAGTCCTTCGAACTAGTTCCTCCAGTTTTTTTCTCAGGAGAATTAACGAAAGAGGCGATCTGGAAGAGAATTCGATTTAACAACCAATTTTATCACGACATTAATGGTCATCAAGTCAGGAGACGAACCGCCCCTATTGGCTTTGCAACTAAGTGTTACACGCAATGTATGCAAAATACTTCAGAGACTGCCTTTTTCAAGATTGTAAGCAGAACAAACTTTTGTATCTGTCAGGTCGTGGAAAGTGGCCCCATGAATAGCGCATTGCAATTAAGTTATTTCTTTGAGTTCCGCAATATTGCTTTCTTTGAAAATAAGTAAAAGGTTCATTAAAATTGGGTCCTTGATTCCATCTAATTGAATCTCATATATAGTTATAGAATCACTTCATTCATCTCTTAATGGTTCGATTGTTCTTTGTTTTGGGTTGAAGGGCAGAAATGTTTTTTGCTTGCAAAATTAGCTATTGATTATTTTTCTATGTTTCCTTCGCTTTTTCATTCAATGCGGTTTTGCGACACAGAATGAGTTTCATAAACGGGTTGGAATTAGTTTATTTTTTTTTTTTTTTTTTATTTTTTTTTTTTTTTTCTTTGCGTTTTCCTTCCATAACTGATGAAATTATAACAGACATAGTTTGGCAAAATGAGTTATTTTGCCTATATTAATGGTGGTGGGTCCTAGCCTTTGTTATCATCTCGCTAATTTCACAATAAGAAATTCCAGTGAACCATCATTTTATTTTACTGTTAATTGGTTATTAAAACTCATGAGTTTTGAAATTCATCACGGAAGATTTTCAAGGCAAAGCCGAACAGGTTCTCGTTCACCTCTTAGGTTTTTATGATCACCAACCGGAGATTTAGCGGGACAAATTTTGGGCTTGCTACAGCAAAATGCAACTTTTTGGTTTCCTGCGCCCTTTCGAACAATCAAGGTAAAATAGATAGACTGTAACTCTCGCCTTTAACCACCTTTTGTCAGTGAGAGCGAGAGGAGCGAGAGAGAGAGAGAGAGAGAGAGAGATTCTTCATGAAAACAAATTTCAAGTTCGCTGCCACCTTACCTGAGAAAAAAGATGGGTGAATTTTTCAACCTACGCTTGTTCTTGGCACTACCAGAAAAAAAAAAACCCAAAGGGATGAGTAGCCAGGGTTTCAAAGGAAATCCAAAAGAAATAAAGCGGACCATTGTTTAAACACAGACAGGTCAAAAGGAAAAAGAAAAGGAAACTTTAAAAAAACAAGAAAAAAAAAGAAATAAAATCTTTTATGATAACAAAAAAGATTATATAACCAGATTTCTGACTGGCTTTATTATAGGGAAGTTATTGGTTGGGGAACCTAAATTTTACATTTTAAAATGCCGAAGCTCTTCTGTTCTTACTACGTGATTACTTTAAAATTCAAAAGCTTCATTCAATTAATTAATTTTCTACTCTAGTATTGTTTTAACATGGTGTAGATTACTGGAGCAAATTGTCCGTACTCAGTAATACCATCTATTTTAAAGAGAAATTGAATGTATGGATCACTGAAAATATCACATTACCCCATTCCATTTTATTTTTTGTGGTGGACCCCCGGTTTGAACAACCAATCTGCTCTAAGTAAAGCCAATACTTTTTTTAATTTTTTTAACGTAATAAAACGGTGGTTCCAGTTTTAACTGGCATTCCATATCAGTAAATCCATTGACCCTCTTGAAGAAATAAATAAATAAATGCAAATCTAATCCCTTTTCAACCCCTCTTGTTATTCACCGGCCCCGTGTTTTCCCTTTGCTTATCCAAACCATGGAACTAGAAACCCCTTCCCCTCCCCCATCTCCCCTCCCCCTATCCATCTTCCTCAGAGCTCTCTCATCTCTCTCTCTCTTCGCTCCTCTTTCTGCATTGATTCTTGCCCTGCCTATTTCACCCTTTTAATAGTTTTTGTCATTTTGTTTCCTTTTGTTGCCGAGATTTGTATCTTTTTTTCTCTTGGGTGAACAATAAATTTCTTCCCGATCATGGACCTTGTTTCAGGGTCCGGTTTTTGTTATTCTGTTTTGTTTGTTTATTATTGCCTTCGTTTTTAAAGCAAAGGTGCAAAAAAAAACAAAAAAAAAAAGCAAATACTTTTTGAAATTTTTAGGGCAGCTTTAACCTAGTGTTTTTATTTATTTTATTTGTTTTTGGCTCTGTGAGAATAATGCACATAATAAATATAAAATGTGCAGGGGTGCGCATAACCTTTTAGGGGAAGTTATACATTCGGCCTTTATTTCCCAGGACCTCCTTCGTAGGAGTTATTACCATCAGTGATTCCCTGTTACAAATTTGTTTCTTTCTCATTATTTTTTACTTCTATTTACAATCAATGTGTTTCAAGTCTCGTTTGAGAATATAGTGGGAATTATGACTTTCTATTGTTTATGTTCAGTTAATCATTGAAAAGAAAATTTGGAGGAGGAGAGGAAGGAGAGAGAGAGAGAGAGAGAGAAGAGAGAGAGAGGCTTCCTAAGTATACATAACCATACAAGCTCTCCAATCCTACCAAGGAGACTAGTTGCTTTTACTTAAAGTAACTCTCCATACGTTTAATAAATAAAACATGTGAAAGGTTTTTTAATATACTGAACCTCTTCAGTTCAAACTTACAATTCTCATCCAAGAGAAAACGTTTTTTTTCTGTTCCTGTAAATTTTTTTCCTGGTAGCGTCTGTTTGTTAGACTTCTTGAGCAATAAATTATTATTCCGTGGAAAACATCACTGCCCAGCCTCTCTTAAAACTTTGTAAACTTCGAAGGAGTAAATCCATACTCCTCCAGAACTTCCTTCGAGATGGCGACAGTTTCCAGTATCCAGAGACAGTAATTCCAATCGGAGGAAGCCCAATGTTTTAGATTTCCTTCAAATGACCTGTATCCAGATTCCGCGGACTCAGTGTGTCTCAGGTATCTTTTTCCAGAGAAGACAGTTTTCCAGTTTTCCATTAAATTATAATCGTTATTAAAAATGGCCCCTTTCCAGCATCCGCAGACTCCATCTGTGGTTCAGAACCTCTATTTTCTTAAAAACACAGTTTTTCCAGTTTCCCTAGAACAGTAACCAAGGACTGGGAGGACAATCTGTCTCCTCAATAGATTCTTTCGTAGCCAAAATGGTCCTTATTTCCAGCTTCCACCGATTCCGTCCTCTATTCCAGACTCTTTCCTTGAAGAGACAATATCCAGTTTTCCAAAGACAGTAATCAAGACGGGACAATCAAACCTGCCTCCCTCCTGACGTTCTTCCGGTTATTAAAATGGCCTTTTCCAGCCACACACAAAGTCCCAGGTCTTTGCTGTAGACTTAAAAGGGGGGGACAGGATTTTTCCACCAGCTGGTTATCGCATAGCACAGGGGGTTACCGCGCCTCCCCTAGGCACTCGAAAATTTGAATGTTTTGAATGCCGACCTTCAATGTGCCTTCAGCCAAAACCTTGCTCCCACGGCCAACTAGGATAGTTTAATGCACAACAGTTTTTCAGACCAGTTTCCGTTAACTACCTTTGGCAGCTGATTGTTTAATAATAATGTATTTTTGTTTTTTGAAGCATGTGTACCATAACCTTGAATATTTTTCCTGTAAAGAAAAAGGCAAATAAATATAAAAACTTATTTTTTTGATGGAATTCCTTTATGTTTTAACAATAATTTATTGGTTATGTCAGGAGAGTTATGTACTTACTTCCCCTTTGTACAG
>NC_061105.1:20847600-20859458 GCF_015104395.2 Macrobrachium nipponense | reverse complement strand
CCACTTATGCTGCAGAACCGCCAGGATATCCCTCCCCTTAAACTTGCCTTCAGTAATGTTTCCAGCCTGCTTCATCTGTGCCTGTGCCTGCCTGCTGTACCATCCCCGTGATCGTGTGTGTGCTGTTGCAGTATCGCATCTCCTGGTCCTTCTGCTTACAGGGGCCTTGCTGCTATGGCAACCGCCCCAGTGTTACCATTGGATTGGGTATTTGACCGCCTTACTGAAGAGCTGATGAAGAATTCCAAAGAATAAGTGTAAGGTGTCATCATCTTCCTCGTCCTCGTCTGCTGCATCCTCCCCTTCATCTTCCGTTGCTCCCCTCCCCTGTCGAGGAAGAGGGTGGTCTTCCCCCCCCCACGCCCCAAGAAGTCTCAATCTAGGACTTCTAAGGTTATGTCTCCCAGTTCTGGGAGGGGAGGTGGGTCCTCTGTGATGAGACTGTCCCCATCGCGAATAGGGACAGTCTCATCACCCACAGGGGCACTTGAGTCGGTGCCTGTAGGACTTCAGGCCTCGGCTTGTAATCCTACACCTAGTCCTAGAGGTTCTGCCTCTAAGACTAGTTCTGTCTTGGCTTCTCATTCATGAGATTCCCCGAGTGCACGCAAGTCTGTCTATGAGCGTGCAACCAGAGTCGGTGACACCGAGTCTGCTCACCATCACGACTCAGGTCTGGTATGCAGGTGACCAGATAACAGTCAGGAATTGTCTTTCATTCAACTATACGGATATCTACACAGACCCTAGCTGAACCATCTTTCTTGGGCACCCACTGGGCCTGATAATACCTTCTTCTTCCCATTTGCTTACCTCTTGCTCTACCTTTTCCCTAACTTTGTAGGGTATACGGTATGCGAGAATAAAGAGGGTTTGGTCCCCTCTTCTAGATTCACCTTATGTTCTAACATGTTAGTCAGCTCTACCATATCCCTTTTTAAAGCAACTGTATCCCCAAATTCAGCCAGAACCTCGCTTAAAACTTTTATATGCTGTTTGTAGTCTGCATTAGCTAAGTGATCCCTAAGATTTTTCTCCTCATTTGCATTTCTGCTTCTGAAAACCCGGTTTTCCTCTCTGCAACAGCCATTGAACCACTGTCCTCACTTCAATCTCAAGAGGTCTGCCACAAATATTCTTCTGATATTTTCCTAACTGTATCATTAAGATTTAATAATTCCACCAGGTGATAACTGTATTTGATACCCTGTTTACCAACAGTGCTGATAACTCCCAATTTTTCGCTACCCTAAATTATACACACCTTTTTTGGGCATTTTCACTTCCCTCAACCTGACTTTCACCATAGTCATTGTACCTGGATTTAAAATAACATCCTCTGACAAAACACCTTTATATATATTATACCCGTGGCCATCATACACAGTACTCTCCTATGACTGATTATTCAGCCCATGTTCCACATCCACATGAATATCACCCATTTTTATACAAGTATCCCCCATACCATCAACCATAACCCACATGTTAGTATCAGTATAACCATTGTTATCAATATCATCGTTATTAACAATACTACCATTAACGAGCTAACGACGGTTGTCAACGATCTTCAACGACTCTTGTTTTTTAAATTTACCTCTGTACTTGTAACTTATTGTTCATTTGGACTGAAGATGAACCCAGGGAAGGGTTCAAAAGCTTTCTGTAAAGTCTTCAAAATTATACATGGACTTTTTACACTTTGTATTATTGTGGACCCTTTAGAACAATACTACCATTATTATCACCAATATAGCCATTATTATCAACAATATCACCAATGTTAACCTCAGTATGCTTACTTACCTCAGTTCCATTTACACCCACATATGGAATAAAAACACACAGTAACCCAACCGTTATGCCACTAACACCTGCATAGACGATATCCTGTTTCTCCTACATGCAGGATGGCCCAACAATTCTGTTCCTCAATGCAACCCCTTCAATCACCACAAATGGTTCTACTAACACCTGGTCACCCAGAGAGAACCGCACTCTTATATAACCCAAGGTATTTAATCTATGGGCTTGCACATCACACACTGTCTCCTGATGAGGGTTTCAGAGAGTATTGGTTGAGAACAGGACTGATATAGACCATAGTCCATTAAATTAACTGGAGCTCCCGTATCTACATAAACTGGGATTTTTACATCACCCACTCTTCCTTATACTATCGGCCGGGGATCTGGGGCATCCCCCACGAGACCACAATTCAATAGCACGTACAAGTCATCTGCACCCTTTCTGTTGATTAGGTTTCTAAAACTTTTGCTGATCTCTAGGCTCCTTTGAGTAACCTGCTTCCAGAGTTCTGGGTTGTGGGTCTTGCATCCTTCCGTTTCAAAGACGGACAAAACCGCCAAAAGTGATCTGCACTTTTGCGTACTCCACAGTATTGTACTCTGCATTGCTTCTTGGTGTGCCCCTGCCTATTACAATTGAACAATGAAACTGTTTGCCCTGGAGCCATAGATCCCCTACTATATTCTATTTTGGCACAAAATTGGGGGGAAGGGAAACTTAGATCCCTTTTTGTTTAGTTCCTTGGACCAGTCCCATTAAAAAAATGTACTGCCCACGGGGCATTTGGACATGTGCTTCTCAACCTGGGAATTTATCAATTTTTTCATCTGATGTAGGTTCGATCTTTTCATCAAAGCTGTCAACAGTGACGTCCAGGACATCGCGTAGAAGCTGGGAAAAATGCAACAGTCTGTGCAAGTTATCAAGGGAGATATTATTACCCTTTACCCATGTGGAATTTTTCGATTTCTGTATCCATTCTCTCGCTGCATCAAAAAGCTGAGAGCTATGCTCAACCGTGGTCTTCTGACTTTTCCTAAGCTTATAGAAACCTCTCGGGTGTCTCACCATATCCCTGTGTTCCTTTGTACCATAGGCTGCCCTCAGAAATGCTGAAAAGTATGGCAGCGATGTGCCAAGTCCCCTTTATTAAAATCCAGCAAGCTTTTGCCTCTCTGAACACCTCTCCTGATAAAAGAACGCCATACCACAATACCGTGAAACGGGCGAACTTCCGATGCAATTATAGTGACTTTAAGACGCAAAGTCTGGACATTTTTGGTTCCTTTCACCAATTTGTTTAACTTAGAGAAATACTCAGTATTTAGGATTTGACCGGATCTTAATATCTTTTGAATACCAACAATACTCCTAAAATTCCTTCACAAATCACCAAAAAAAAGATATATGAATCCCCGGCACATAAATATTCCCAAAGTGAATATGCCCTGCCCTCTACGGAAAAAAAAACACCCTTCCTACTTTCACGGTCAAGGTTACCCCATCAGCTACTTGAAATATAGGCCATGAGCACTGGAGTGAAAGAGACTCTTTGTCTCGTTGCTACCCGAGGATTTCTGCTGATCTCGCCCAAACCTTGAGTGCTCTCAGACCTCAAGCTGCTTGCTTGCACCGACCCACACGTCTTGTCCTCCCCATTCGTTGCATGCACTAACACACACTCACATAAAAAAAAACAAAAAAAAACAGTTGGAACAGTATATTCCCTTTAGTGGATTAATCCCCCATACATGCAGTACCAATGATACCTCATAAAAATAAAAATAAAACTCAATACATTCTGCTCCCTGGAAAAAATCTATGCCTTACAATTAAAAGGAAACATCTAAACTGTCCTTTAATAACCTGCAACAAAAAAAAAAAAAAAAAATGAAATACACAGGTGAGAAAATTGGTAACATAATAAGAAAAAATGAAAAAAAAAATACTGATCACTTACGTCTTCATTAAAGGAATGGCATGAGATACCCTAAACGCACTGAGGCCATCTATTCCTGCATTAGCGTGTATATCTAATCACACGCGACAGCAGATTTCTATAAAACCCAAAACGACCTCTTGTATCTACAATGATCACACAATGCCTAACACTCTTTGAATTGCCACTGCCTTAGGAGGCTCTGAGGCTTCTCAATAGACAGATCTGCTGACTCCAGCAGCAGAATACCATATGACTAACTCTATTACTTTCTTCTAACACTACATGATTTCCAAACTCCTGTGCAAGCGGGCCCCCCACCCCCCGCCCCCAGGTCTCTCCAGAAACGTAAATCCATAGGCCTGATTGCCCTTTCCACTGTCACCTCTGTTACAATCTCCAGTCTTTTGGCCTTGTCCAAAAGACAACTTTTGGTAATGTCGACCTCAAGGAACATCTACGTTCTCGAACCATTAAATCTGGGGGCTAGACCAAACTCCAAGATACAAAAATAGAATCTCTATTTCCCTAAAAATAACATGATAAAGAAAATTAAATTAATGTAAAGTAATCTCAAATGATTACCACACTATACTCTGTTTTTTTTCATCTCTCCATCCGCCTGTTGTGTTTGCGTATGGTAACACTGCATCCCAAGCTTTAAATAATATCTTATTTCGAATATTAACGGTGTAATTCGCATACAGTAAATTACTAAGACACTTTTCAGTTGCAAATGTACACCCAGTTATCATTTTATTTACCTAAAACTTACACATAGCGTAACTATTTAAAGCCCAGTCTGCAGTGTTACCATGCGAAAACACCACAGGTGGATGGACAGATGGAAAAAAAACAGAGTTATAGTTCCCACATCGAGTCAACAATAGCTCACATAGATATCACTATTTTCCCAAAACTCAGAAATGAAAACATGTCAGTAAATAAAGTTAGAATTCCCATTTTGATGACATGAATCCACCTTATATGTAGATCTCATGTGCCCGCTAAAAGCTTGTTGTTTAATCCCAACTTACTTATTCATTATCGGAATATATTGCGTTTTCTCGCGCCCTAATAGTTGTACAAATGCACACACGCTAGTGTTCTCACAGTTCTGATGTTTCAGGTGTGCGAACACTAAACTGTTCTAGAATGTTCTATATGACGTCACTATCAGGTGACAATATAAGCACCTAGTCCACTCACTGGGTCAATGTCCGCGCCCTCGCTCATGTCTCCACGATTCAATATGTTTTTACTACGTCGGCATCTGACCAAATCATTCGCTGAGACCTCGAAGCTTTTTTTTTTTCACAAGCGGCTGCTGATTCCAGTCGAGTCGTTGCTCTCTAGAATATATGCCCATTCTTAACCTCTTTCGTTAGGGTGGAAACATAATGTTTAACATTTTTTTGGAAAATGTTCACCTTGCAAAAATGTGTGTTGTTTATCAAATGGAGAATTATTGATACGAACTTTTATCAAATGTATTGGTGTAAGTCACCTTCTTTGTATAATTTTTTAATCGTCTTGTCCCTGCTTCTGAGCTGTGGGCCTAAAAAGGAACTGCAAGAGGAATGTTCACTTCTGTTAGGAATTTCTGGAAGGAAACTAATAAAAATTGTCATCTTCCAAGCTAGAGTTTATGAAGGAATTGTAGGATAAATAATCATAATCCTCCCTGTTACTCCTGGAAGGAATCTTTGGAAGAAACTACAAAAAGAATATTTACTTTTCCTCTCTGAAGCGTCTGGAGGAACTACAACAAGAAGTTTACCTTCCAAGCCTGGAACCTTTGGAAGGAATTACAAAATTAATATTACCTATCCACAGTGGAATTCTGGAGGGTACTGCAAGAAGAACATATAACTTTCTCCCTTGAACGTTTTTGGAGGGAGCTGCAAAAACAATATTGACCTTTCCTGCTTCGAGGAAACTACAATAGGAATGTTTATCTTCCATGCCTGGAACTTCTGGAGACCACTACTACACTGACTGGCGCTTCTAGAATGAACTAAAAGGCGAATATTTTCCATAATACCCATCTACCTACTCTTCATCCTTCCTCTGTTGTAGATTTTGTTTTTCTTTTAAATGATCGTTACCCTTGCTCCTAAATTTCCTTCTCCTCCTCATCTTCTTCTGTCGACAATTTCTCTTTGTATTCCATATGTATGTATCCTTATTGCATCTTTCTCTTTTTCTACTTTTATTATATACACAATTTCCTTCCTCGAGCATCCAAATCCGGTTTTTCTTCTTTTTTCTACCACTCCCTCTCCTTCTCCTTTCTCATATATCATTATATACCAATTTTCCTTCCACTTTATTCACCTCTTCCACCTTATTCTCTTGTACTTATCTGCAGATAAAACATATAAGCCTTATTTCTGCATTCTGTTAATTCCTTTAACTGTATACTCTATCCTGCTCTCCTCTTCTATCTCATGCCTAAAACTCAGATGATCTCTCTCTTTCTCTCTCCCTCTCATATTCCGTCCTCCTCCTCCTCAGCTGCTACTACTACTACTACTACTGTTATTTCTTCTTCTTCTTCTTCTTCTTCTTCTTCTTCTTCTTCTTCTTCTTACTCTCGCCGGTAGTCGAAGGAAATTTAAATTCCATTTGGCTGTAACCAAACGTTAGAGCCCGAAGCGCCGATCTACAAGCAAATCCAATTCTTGTTTACATTTTGAATTAACTTCCCCTGGAGGACGCGAAGGAACCCAAATATTATTTCCCGTGTCGCCTCCTGATGAAAATCATTTCCAGAGTCGTCGAGGTGCAGGTGGGAGTCGACAGCGTCGACCTGATGGGTTGAGTGTTTCCTCGGGTGGCGTACGTCTTGCTTATTTATTAAAAATATTATATTTATGATAATGCAATTACCCTACATTCTACGTTACGTTTTCTGCAGTTGAATTGTTGCTTTCCATCATATATTTGATTATTATTACTATGATTACTATTAATAAAGGCCTTATATCATAACAAATGGCAGGGGGAGGGGGAGATGAACCGCTCATCTCAGTGCTAGTCCAAGCCCGGATAAAGAGGAAGGGCTTGAGTCAGGAAGGGCACCCATCCGTAAATCACCTGCCAAAACCAATCATGAAATGAGTCGTTCATGATGGAAACAGCTGTATGAAGCTCTTCAAAAACAGCGGCCCCGACCATAGACTGAGAAGACGAAGAAGAAGAATGAATGGGCATATATTCGAAGAGGAGGAGCCAAATTCCAGAGAATATTCCCAAGAAGTCTCGAAAGACCAGAATGCCTATATGTTCAGAAAGAAAACAAGAGGGGAATTTGGGGAAGGGAACAATGTAACGCTGGATAAAATAATATAAGTCCATCAAAGTAAATTACTCAGTACAAGAACTTAAGCGTACATTCATGCATGAGAACTCAAGAGCTGGACTGACTGAGCCAGGCCAATTTGTGCCTAGATTTACATTTGTATTTCAGTATGCAAAATCTCGGAAAGACTTAATTATCCAGTATACCTCAGCTTTATTATACAACTTGTTTATTGATTATATATCTTCTTCCTACAACCTCGGGTGTTTTCTCACACACCTGAATCATCAGAATGCTACTGTTACTATAGTTAGAGACATTACTGTCGTCACCACCACCACCATCATCGTAATCATTATTTACCATCAATAGAACTATAGTCGATTCATTTAAGGTAGATTCTTGCGCCTACGAGACGTTTGTTTGGCGGCCTCTGATTGGCTGGTAGCGGGAGGCAGACTGCTCGCTCAGTGGGTCATATTTTCGTTTGTAGCTTAGAAAACTAGCAATATGGTTTACATTTCTTCATTTATCTCACGTTTTACAAAAGATAGGAAAGTTTTGGTCATACCTAAGGATTCGTATTAAATGTACAATTAAATAAGCTTTTCCTGAAATCAAACAAGTTAAAAATACAAAGGAATTACAACGAGTAGAAGTGAAGGGAGAAACATTTCATTCTTTATACTGTTTTTATTCATCATCGGATTTTGCATAATTCATGAGATCAAGATAAATAAAATCTTGTGTTTTATTAAAACAATAAAATCACCCTGAATACGCTGGTGCTTTCAGATTTTAGATGCGTGAATATGTAAAGAGAAAATGAAGAATATGTCTTATTATGTTGCATTCGTGCTTGACTCGGTTTGACAATAGTGCCGAGACACATCGTTGGGTCTGGCCCTCTCAGCTAGAGCCGTTGGCGTGTTGGCAGTTGCCAATTGGCGATATGAGAAGTTTGCAGTTTCGAGACTATGTATTCACCGAATTATTATGTCCTTATATTTTCTATAAATAAATGCATAGAATTCCCATTATGACTTTCGAACATTTTTACTCGAATATCATATATGTCCGTATTTCTGGACATATCTGATACAAAAATGAAATAATCAGATGGATGCATCTGGTATCGTTGGAGGTGTAGGCTGGCCGCGGGCGGGAAATTCAGTCCAAGTAATGAATTTGAATCTACGGACCTACTTCGCATCTTCAGCTCATCCTTAGTTTTAATGAGGTTGGTTTCAACATATGCTTCTAATTTTCTTATATGATATTTTCAAACTTAAGAGATATCAGAGACTTAATTGAGTGATATGAATAATAATCTCAGTGGAGCATAAACAGCAACGAACTAAGCAAGATTTTTTTTTTCTTTTCAAGCAGATGTCTCAAGATAACAGCACCATTCGTCGCACCGTTTCCAGATTTGCAAGTCAAGCTCGCAACATTATAATGAATGTTCATCGTTACTTCAGCTCACAGTGGGGAGCAGACTCAAGAAATTAAGTATTTGAGAAGACCGCCAAAGCTACAGGAGTGCCAACCAATACAGTGAAAAAAATCAAGCGACAGTCATCTGAATGTGGTAACGTCCCCTTCGCTTCACCTGTATATCCCAGGAAGAGGATCCGAGTGAAGGACAAGGTGGATAGTTTTGAAAATGAGTGTATTCGGAAGGAGATTTTGTCTTTATACGAGAGAGGAGAGCTCCCAACGTTAGATGCCCTACTGGAAAAAGTGAAGGAAGACCCGGTAAAGTTTATGGTGGAAGAACAACGTTATGGAAAATTGTGAGAGGGCTTGGATTCGGTACAAAAAGTGACGAGGAAGAGCAATTTTAATGGAACGTGATGATATGTGGCAGCGAGAACTGAAATACCTACGGTTAATTGAAAAGAATAGGAATTGTAGTCCAACTGAACGTAACCTGAAGTATTCCTTGATGAAACTTGGATAAACCAAAATGAATGTGTACGTCAGTGTTGGACAACGGGTGAAGGTGGCGAAATAGGACCCAAACTTAAGACTGGAAAGGGGTCAAGATTTATTGTGGTGCACGCGGGGATGAGAAGGGGTTTGTCAAAGATGCGCTATTGTTGTTTAGGTCAAAAAATGGTGCCAAAGGGGACTACCATGATTCCATGGACCATGAAAGGTTTTTAAAGTGGTTTAAGGAACAACTATTGCCTAATATAGAAGATAGATTCTCTAATCATAATGGACAACGCTCCCTACCATAGCAAATAGAAAATAAAGTGCCAACAACCAGCAACAGAAAAAGTGAAGTCATACAGTGGCTTTCTTCTAATAACGTCACCACGATCCATCAGCAACAAAGCCAAAATTGCTGCAGATTGCCAAGTGTCACAAAGAAAAACAGAGGTATGTGATAGATGAGATAGCCCGTGCAAATGGTCATGATGTGCTCAGACTGCCACCATATTATTGTCAGTTAACCCCATAGAACTTATATGGGCTCAAATAAAGGGGATATCAGAAAAAATAACTCTAATGCAAATCAATCTTTGAAAACTGTTGAGCAGCTTACGAGACTGGCGATAGACAAAGTTACAACAGAAGACTGGAAGAAATTTTTTCACCACGTTAAGAAATTAGAAGATGATTATAGGAGGAAAGATGTTGCTAGAGAGCATATGTTTGAAAGTTTTGTTATTGACATTGGAGATGACGAAACTGACAGTGATGATATTGATATTAGGGAGGATGACACTGACAGTGATGATATATATCAATGATTTTCCATTATTTTTTTTTTTTAAGTTGAAGACCTAACAGTGTTTCTATAGTTTTCCATTTTTTAGATAGGCAATTTCATAACTACAGTATATCCATATGAGTTTCCTTTTTTTTAATATTTAATGGCATAACAATGTACATATCTGTTTATAAATTCTTTTTACTTGGTTTTAATAGAAAAGGGGATATCAATGTATCTTTATAATTTCCCATTCTTTTTGTTCCAATAGGTAATGACATGACTATGTATATATGCATGATTTTCCTTTATTTATTTTTTAAATAATGATGACGTAAGAAAATTTGTAAAATTTTAATTTCTTTTTGTTCATATCGATCGCCTAATGACATACCAATGTAAGCCTACTGTGTATGAGTTTCTTTTGTGTTTATGACATAATATATCTGCATGAATTTCCATTCTTTTTGTAAAAAAAAGATGATGATATAACAGTCTTCTGATTAGTCTCATTATCCTACATGTACCATATATATATACAATTATGCAGGGCTGTGGGAACGGTTACGGGAGCTATTCTAACTCAGGTATGAATTAAGTGATTCAAGAATAATCAACTACCTCAGTGAGAAACTAAGCAAATTTTTCCTAAACATTGTTGTAGACATGTTGTCAAGTAATAACATGTATATAAACGAGATATTCTGGTGTAAAGAGTAACTCAAGCAATTCTGAAAAAGACAGTATATTATATTCGTTACATCGTCAACAAATTTTATGGTAAGAAATAAACATTTGTACTTTTGTTTATTGAGTGAACATATGAAAACCATAAGCTTTTGATGTTATTGGCCAGAGAAACAAGTTCTGTTATTTATCAGTGAGCCTCATAAAGCATGTACATTTCTCACTTAGACTAAATTGAAGCCAACACCCAGATGCATCCATCTGATTATTTACTTTTCTTTTATCAGATATGTCCAGAAATACGGACATATATAATATTTTAGTAAAAATTTTCGAAAGTCATAATGGGAATTCTATGCATTTATTTATAGAAAATTTAATGACAATAATTCAGTAAATACAGTCTCGAAACTACAAACTTCTCATCGCCAATTGGCAACTGCCAACACGCCAACAGCTCTAGCTGAGAGGACCAGACCCCACGATATCTTACGTCTCTCGGCACTACTGTCAAACCGAGTCAAGCACGGATGCAACATAATAAGACATATTCTTCATTTTCTCTTTACATATTACACGTATTTAAAATCTGAAAGCACCAGCGTATTCAGGTGATTTTATTGTTTTAAAACACAAGATTTTATTTTTTTATCTTGATCTCGTGAATTATGCAAAATCCGATGATGAATAAAAACAGGTATAAAGAATGAAATGTTTCTCCCTTTCACTTCTACTCGTTGTAATTCCTTTGTATTTTAACTTATGATTTCAGGAAAAGATTATTTATTGTACCATTTAATACTGAATCCTTTGGTATGACCAAAACTTTCCTATCTTTTTGTAAAACGTGAGAGAAATAAAGAAATGTAAACATATTGCTAGTTTTCTAAGCTACAAACGAAAATATGACCCACTGAGCGAGCAGTCTGCCTCCCGCTACCAGCCAATCAGAGGCCGCCAAACAAACGTCTCGTAGGCACAAGAATCTACCTTAAATGAATCGACTAGTGTGTAGTATGCATATTATCGACATTACTTACCAATATAACTTAAGTGTCGCTAAACCTACTAGGCCACCTATGCCATCAGGTAGTAGTGAACTTTGCTCGAGATTAATGTCTTCCACAGCCTTCAGAAGATATAAATCTGTGGCCGTGCAGAAACAGTGTCAGCTAAAACGCAGCGATTTCAGCTCCAAAATTACTGGAAGGCAAAATGGTGCTCATCTAAAACCAGTTCAAACCAAAATATTGAGCTCCGAGTCCTCTGAAACTTATAGAGTGGTAAAAATATTGCCTGTTAGTCATGTGCGTCTACACATAATGTCAAGAGGGGTACTTGCCCCCAACTGTAATCCTAGAAAAAAAATATAATTTATGTGTATATATGTGATA
>NC_061105.1:20822600-20842600 GCF_015104395.2 Macrobrachium nipponense | reverse complement strand
GTGGAAGCTTCGCCGGGTCATTACAAAGGCCTATGAAATCACCCACCGGAGAGGTGGAGCAGCGTTTCAGAGGCTCAGGCAAAGGAAGTTGGTTGGGCCTGGGGAGATTACTCCTACCACAAAATCCAAGCCGGAAGCGCTGGCCTCGAGCCATGTCGTGCACCGAGTTCCATGGACCTGTTTAACAGGATCATGCTGGAAGACCTCTACCAGTGTGTACCTGGGCCACTCGCAGTGGCACCTTAACGACAAGCAACCCAAGGACACTTGCGGAAGCTTGTCGCCTGGCTGACGACTGGGAGACCTTCAACCCCTCTCACAGCACCGCCACCCACCGACGCATAGTGCCACCGGTCATCTCTCTGGAATCCACTCGGCCAAAGGACGCCCACCAAGGACACCCACGGACGTTGCAACGTTTGCAAGAAAGTGGTCACCTCGCAGCACGAGTGCCGCCTCAGAGCGCTGAGAGCCACAAACCCCCTCAGAACCCTCCTAGCCCACCGAACGTGCTCATCCTCTCAAGACCAATCAGATGCCTTCCCGGAGACCACCCAGCAGAGGGGACTCCTGCAGAGCCTGTGGGGCTACAGGCACTACTCCCCTGGATATCCCGGGTGCCCCAGCACTGCCTTTCGACCCGGCACGTCCCACCTGATCAGTGCCACAACCCCCTCGGCCGTTATGCCCGAGTCCAGGTCTCACCCTGAGCGGTGTGGACCTCTTCAGTCCACAGTGGCACCCCTGGATGGCTCTACCCTACCTGTGACTCTGCCAGTTACGGTAGATACCGGCTCCGATCTGTGTCTATAGACCGGGACCAAGTGCCAGCCAGTGCCACAGTTGACGAGCACATCAGGTGGGCCATGACTTGGGTCGAAGGACAGTCCAAGACCGTTCCCTCACAGTCGTCCTGCAGGTCACCACTCCTTGGTGCACCAAAACAAACCTCACCGACCTAGGTGTGGTACGTACGATTCGGCATGGAGTAGGTTTCCTATTGGGACGGGACCTCCTCTGGGGATGTCCCTCCCCCACACCACTCCAGGGCCAAGCTATCTCACCACCTCAAATCACGGCCAGAGAGGACTCTTCACCTGTGCCAGAGCACACTGCCAGCCTTGGTGACTCCACAGATTCGCAACCTGTGTGGCCATCTCGGCCTTACCGTCCAATGCCACAGAAGAAGCTCTCGAACCAGTTCTGCCGAGACTGTGGCCGCAAGGGTCACATGTCTGCCAACTACGTAGGGTGCGCGAATTACAATATTCCTGCCATCGCTATGGCAGGTTTACCAATCCTTCGTTACTAGGACCCCCAGCCTCAGGGCCCTATAACGTTGCACCCATCCAAGGTCATTATCCACCAAGCCATGTCAGAGCCTTTGATGACTCCGGCGCTCAAATCTCCCTGATACGGGAAGATCAAATCCCCCCGAGAGGGGCTACCATTGATAGACGGCAACTGATCACGATTGAAGGCATCAATCATAGTAAGATGATCCTTCCCACCGTCCAATTGAGAGTCGTACGACCTCACCTTGCCAAGGTATGTACACTTGCAGTTGCAAGCTACCTTCCAGGAGGTTACGACCTTATCCTAGGGCATGACCTGAGGTCTCCCATTTCCAAGGGCACGCTGAGAGGTATTGCACCTCCAGTACCCGCCACAGGTCCGTCGACCTCAACTCCCTGCCAGTGCCACTTGCAGCACTGAGCAGTGCCAAGCTCCGTCCAGCCTGGGCGTAGAGCCACCACCGAACTTGACTTCTGCGCCTGGCCCCGAGCTAGTGCCGGCAGACCTACCCTTCATACCTCCTCTGGAAAACCAGGAACTGCCCGACCAGAGTCAGCCTGGAGTTTTCCCCTTACGACGGCTGCTGCAGATACCGAAGTAGGGTGTTCTCCTGAAGTCCCCCAGGCTACCACTGCCTCTGCTCCTGCCGGCGTTTCTGGCCTTTCCCCAGAGTCTGTGCCTCCGTCTACTCCTAGGACTGGTATAGCCAGGTCCTGGAGGAATAAGAAGAAGAAGAAGGGACGTCATTAACATACTAACAAAAGAGCCACATGCTCTCCTTGACACCTGTGCCCAAGGTACCGCAGTCGCATCGCATTCAATTGCAGAGTGATCCTGGCACCTACCCAGAGAAGGTAGCCAGCCCGATCCCTGCCAGTAGCACTAACCCTCTAACCCCTAGCCATTGTAATACTAACCCTCACTTAAATATAATTACCTCATTGCATTTCCCTCCTGGTAAATTAACCACTCATCATCCCCAACGCATCATTACCTCTCATTATATATTTTACCAGTTCCGTCGCTGAACTACTGCTGTGCGTACCACACTCTGGAATGATTGCGTCTTCATTTAACTGTATTGAGTAGGTTAGGCTAATAGATTTAGTACCAGGGCATTAGGTTAGTAGCAAGTAGAATTTCAAGTAACCTTATCTAGGGTAGAGTAGACTGTCGTCACAGACAACTGTAGTTATTTATTAGGCTAGACTACATCACTATATTAAGTTAGTACACTTAGCATCTTTGCCTATAAGTTAGGTAGGCCATTGTAGTCAGCCGTATCGCTGCTCAAAAAACTTCAAGTTAGAGTAGGAGAACTGGGTTGTCGAGGCGATCAACTTATTTAAGCCAAGACCTTCACGCCCGAAAGGGAGTGAATGCCTTCTTACACGGGGGAGCTGCTACGTTTATAGAACGCCTCGCCTTCCCAGCAGAGTTTTAGTTTTGTTTAATTAATAAAAAGTAGCAGCCATGCCGTCTCCTGAAGCTACTGTTGTTGGGAGAGTGGGATGTCGTAGGAATGATATTTCCGGTCTGACGGAAGCTTAGGGTAAGAGAGGCAGGTCACAAGAGTAGCTAGGCTTCGAGATGGATTTTAGGGACTTCTACAATAAGACCTATTTTCCTTCCCAATTTGCTGGCGTTGTGTTTACCACCTTTCAGGCAATGCTCGAGGCGGTTTTTTGGAAGCCCCGTGATTCGAAAGCAAGCAGTATCGCTCTCAGTCGGCCGCCAGAGACGTGATCTCGGACAGAGGTCAAATTGCCGGCCTCCCAAAAAAATAGGCCTACCCACGACGCACTGGTGGACACGGACCCCAGACCTGAACAGAGGTCGGACCGCATTCTTCTACAAGGATACACAGAATATTGCATAAAGGTACGTCTGAAAGTGTAAACTTCAACCCAGCACCTTTTACTACCATACGACTCTTGCTAAATTCATTCTCAATTCTTATTTTTACCCCTTCTACATCAGAAGCCCTTTGTCCTCATCGGGCCACGTGCTCCCCTTTGTGACTTGTTAAAGACCAAGCTTTCGTGTATACCTCAGTGAACCATTCGAGTTTACCTTCCCCAATGTTAGGGAATTAATCAGCCTTAATCAAAGCAAGAAGTCATTTTTTCTTTTATGTCGTTTAATCTGGGATTCTTTTCCAGATTCCATGAGTCACGTGCCGTCTCTCTGCCGCAAGTGTGCATTAACCCACGTGAATGAAAATCAGCTTGAATTGAATGAGACTATAAGCCCCAACGTGGGGGCCCATATCATTTAACTTTTCTCCAGGCCAGCACGGGCCTTTGTGTAAATAAATAGTTTTAAAGTAACGAGCTGAGTTTCTGGCGACCTTCCTCTAGAGAAAGAAATCAATAATAATAGTTTACGGTAAGTTCAAGCAATTCCCCTCTTGAAACCCCATCTAAATTGCTTCCGTTTACGTATCTAGTCTCTCACAGGCCCTATATACGCAAAAATATCTCTATTATATATATATATTATTTATAATATATATATATATATGTCTATATATATCTTTATATATATATGATCTAATATATATTTATATATAATATATATTTATATATAATATTATAAATATATATATATATATTATATATCTATTAATATATTATCTCATATATATATATATATAGATATATATCATATATATATATATATATATATATATCTACATATATATATTATATATATATATATATCTATATATATAGATATCTTATTATTTATATATATATATCATATGATATCCTATCTTATATATATGTATTTTTATATATATAATATATATATATATATATATATATATATCTTAACATATATATATATATATATCTATATATATATATATATATATATATATATATATATATAGATATCTCATATATATATATATATATCTACTATATATATATATATATTCTTATATTCTCTAATCTCATCTCTGCTATATATATAGGATATATGTTCTTATATTATCTATAGGATATCTATATATATCTATATGCTATATATATCTATTCTATATAGATATATCATTCTATTATCTTATCTCAATATATATAGATATCTCGTCTATATATAGTACTATCATCTAATATATATATATATCTCTATATATATATATATATCTCTATATATATATATCTATCTATCTATATATATCTACTATATATATTATATATATATATCATCTGTATATGCTTATATCTATATATAATGATATATATAAGCTAATCTATATCTTATATAATCTATCTAATCCGATATATTCTATATCTACTATATCATATTATAATTATTTATAATATATATATAGTTATTTACCTATATAATGAATGTAAGGAGAAGTTACCTTATTCTAAATGTTTCCGAACTCAAAGTTCGGATATTAGTTTATCTTTAGATGGTTCTTTAACTTAAAGCATCAGCACTTTTAAGATCAGATTTCATAAAGAATTCATGTCCATAATTTTTGTAGGTAGAAAATGTTGTTGCAAATAACACGTTACAATTTATCACTTTGTGTTACTGACCGTCAATAGTATTTGCAATTACTGTCCTGTTTTATCTAAGCTTGCTCTCTTTATAGTGAAAAAGTTAATTTCCCGGGTTATTAGGTCAAAATTAGAAATGAACTCTGCATTCTATTTACGCGTATCAAGGCTTCAGTACAATTAAATGTCAGTATTTAAAAAATGCATTAATTACTGTTAATAAAACAAATGACCTATGAATGACTTCTTGGTCCTTTTATATCTCATAATATCTAAATTCGTCCAAATTCCAAGAAATCATACTCTTTAGTTCATGCTACAAAACAACTGAAATTAGTTTCAGCCAATTCTCTATCAGTTAAAACCTTTCTTTTACGTATCAGCAAGACTGCGCTGGGTCATAGATTGAATGAATGACCTCGAAAGAAATACGGAAGAGTCTGTCAGTATGAAAATAAGTAAAATGAAGACCATAAGCAGTAATGAGTAGTTTAAAGCGCAATAACCTGTTTTGAGTAGTTATTACAATATCGTTTCAGTGGCAGATTGTACTTAGTTTAGGGCATCCTTTATGTTTCGAATACTTGAGTTTGGCAAGGAAATACTTTCAGCCAACGTCTCCAGTATTATAGGAAGCGAGAAGAAATATGGAGCTGGAGGCCAGATAATAACCAGAGCCTGGAAAATCCTCATTAACTATGCACCGCCTTAAGCCTACCTTAGACTATCCCATATGCCTCATTTAATCAGGGTAGGCCTAATATGTCAATTTTCATTATACGTGTTTCTCTCTCTCTCTCTCTCTCTCTCTCTCTCTCTCTCTCTCTCTCTCTACACACACACACACATTTACTTAATGCATTAAACCGGCGTCAGTGCGGAGAGGGTCTAATGGTTTCAAGGACATCCCATTAAATGTTGCTCTCGCTATAATTATTAATCTTGTTTTTGGGAAGTTGAAGTTCTGTTGGTTTTATCCAGATGATACCTTCCTCTTCACATATCTCTTTTCATTTCTTAGTTTATTTTTGACACAAACAAAAACATATTGTTGACAAACAAACAAAAACATAGCTCATGAAGTGTGGACTTGCTACAATGTTTGACCTGAAAATTAGGATTTAAGGAAAGCTAATGTATTTCGAGTTCCCTCTTGACAATGTTTCTTATAACAAACTGATTCCGATCTCTCAGTTTCTTGTATTATCTAAGGCCAGGAAAATACTAGCAATCCCCTAATTGGAATAAAGACATGTTGTCATGGAATGCGTAGTGGAGAAACGAGTAATAAAGAGAATTTTGAGTAATCAGTATATTCTTATTATTATATAATTATTATTATTATTATTATTATTATTATTATTATTATTATTATTATTATTATTACTTTTTTTTTGGTTTATCACAGTCCTCCAATTCGACTGGCTGTTATATATAGTGTTTGGTTCCGGGTTGCATCCTGCCTCCTTAGGAGTCCATCACTTTTTTACTACTGATCTTGTGCCGCTTTTATCATTCTTTCAGTTTCCTTCTTGAGCTCTCACTTCTGTAACCATTTACCATGTGTCATCGCTGGCTTGTTCTTTAGTCTGTCCTCATGTATTGTCCGTGCATTGGTTTGTTGTACCAGTCCTCTGTTCTGTTTGTCATCCTCCTGTATCCGTATATCGTCTTCACTGGTTTTCAGATATTACCCTAGTGCTCTGTTCTTGATGTTGACGCAGTCCTCTATACTTATTAGTCCCCTCCCTCCTTCCTTTAGTGTTATGTATAGTCTGTCCGTATTTGCTCTTGGGTGTAGTGCTTTGTGTATTGTCTATATTTCATAGTTTTCTGGTCTATGCTGCGGAGTGCTGCCATCGTCCATTCAGTGCACTATTCCTGTGCTGTATCTGAGTACTGGCACTGCCCATGTGTTTATGGCTTTTATTTTTTATATTCCGACGTTGAGTTTTGACTTGAGTATCGCCTTGAGTCTCTGCTTATATTCTTTCCTGATCGTGTCCTTCATCTCTTGGTGTTTTATATCCCCTCTTTCTATTATTCCTAGGTATTTTTATCCCGTCCCATCTATGTGCTTGATGTTGCTCCCATCTGGTAGCTTTATCCCTTCAGTCCTTGTTACTTTGTTCTTTTGTATGTTGACCAAAGCACATTTTTCTATTTCCAAAAAACTTCCTTCCTGATGTCCCCAGATACAATCTTTACAGTCTGGATTAGGGTATCTATTTCCTTGATGCTCCTACCATACATCTTGATGTCGTCCATGACCATCAAATGGTTAATTCTGTTGCCTCTTTCCTTGAGTTGGTACCCATCATCCATCTTATTATTATTATTATTATTATTATTATTATTATTATTATTATTATTATTATTATTATTATTATTATTATTATTATTATTATTATTATTATTATTATTATTATTATTATATGAAAGGCGTGTATTCTGATTCCCATATTTTTAAATAACTTTTAAAAGTTTTCATAACTATGTTCATGAGCAAAATTCAATGTCTATGAAAACCAAGCTACTTGACGCTCCATCAGAAGCTCATAGCTTAGTATTAATTAACATGATTTACTTTCGGAAAGAATTCCATGAGGTATAATGAAGCCAAAGACGAAAGGATAAAAATGGACATTGCTTCCTTGTCATTCATCACTAATGAGATTGTTGCAACTTTTGCAACGAATGTGGGTTTTTGGAGTGATTCATCCACCACAGAATTATTGCATTCAGTGAAATGAAATTGCATTACTGTCTCTCTAATTATCAGGCGATGGGATGAATCTGTAATGTCGCGTCGGTGGTGTAACGAATTCGTCATATTTATGAAAATGATGGATGTTTACTGCTTGTGAAAGGATGCACGGGAGGTGGAAGAATATGAATGGGAGCTACGTTCTCGCAGGAAAGGAGTCGCACATTTTGTGTCTGACCAGAAGTCAGTGGTAGGAAATATAATTCGCTCTCAATTCATTACAATTATTTCTGCAGACACGCCATCAAATCCAGCTTCCAAAATTATGATACCAATTTAATCAGAATAGGAATTGGGAATTACAGTCTTGGAAAACAAGTGGGAAATTATCATGACATTAATCAAAAATAAGAAGACAAATAGGCAGAAGTTTCATTTTAATTAGATGTACCACATAAAACAACAACCCTGGAAAAGTGATATTTACCATCATCAGCTGCGTCAAAGACTGATGCACTAAGCCGGGAGAAAAACTGAATGGTTGGCAATAAACGTACAAACACGAATATTATCAGAAATGCCAACATCACCAAGGGCCCTAAAAATGATGTTCAACAAAATCAGAACGACTTAGAAAGATGACATTCTCTTGTATTGTCAAAAGCCAACGCAGAGATTTAATTACCTACAAAATACTTCATACGCAGGAAAAACGCAAACTAATAATATACACGATACCTTCGAAGCATAGCTGATACTTTTCAACTTTGTGCTTCGAGTGATTAATGGATGTTCTCTTTCTAATTTCCGCTCATCGTCAGCAGGAAACAGTTGTTCTCTTGTTACATTAATACACTTGCAAAGAATTTCATGCGAAATTAATTCAGTAAGGTGAATGGTGTAAAATGGGCATGTAGATAACTATGCATCCTCACGTCTCTGTGACCCCACATCAAATATGTTTATGACAGAGAGAGAGAAAGAGGAGAAGAAGAAGAGAGAGAGAGAGAGAGAGAGAGAGAGAGAGAGAGAGAACCCCTGTTGTAATTGTTGTAAACTGCACTGTGTCCTTTTGCATAATTCCTCAGAGGATTGGCGCGAGTGCTGATCCAGTATGTGTTTGCTGGATACACTAAACCCCAAACTCCTTCAGAGTCGAGACGCCGAGGAGCGTCAGCAGAAGGCAGGGGAGTTTATTATCTGATTAATTGAAGCCTGTGTGACGGCTCCTCCTCAGACTTGTTTTGGCCTCATAATTGGTCTTTGAGTTCGACCTCTTCTAGCTTTATTTTGGTCTGTTTAGAGTTGTTAGTTTACTTGTTCTGGTACATTGGGTAGTACTCTCTCTCTCTCTCTCCCTCTCTCTCTTCTCTCTCTCTCTCTCTCGCTCATGACATGTGGAAAGGGATTCAAATTATTCTTTTACTTTTTATTTCATAGCAGTTAATCAGACGGCAGTGGTTGGCCTATTTCCGAAAGTTTAAGAAAATCCAAAAGCATCTACAATCGTTGGCCCACCGCCAGCTACCTTAATTCGATACACCCCAAATTGTTTCCTTGGTTGGGTTACATCAGGCCAGTACAAACTTTTTTTTTTTTATAGGGGGTGGGGGTCTTTTTTCCCAAAACTTGACCTTTTCTTCTATAAATGTCATTGCATATATAGGTATATACAAGATGAAATACTTGAAAATGTTATTGTAGTTATATTAAGAAGAGAAATTGGGTATGCTGTCTATCCCCTTCTACCCGATTAGATGTTATTCGTAGTACTGACTTTGGCTGACAGAATTTTACTTAAGATCATTTACGGTGACCTATGTCATATTCCTATCATCACTATTATCAGAAAGTGTCCCCTAACTGATCAATTCACTACGAGATAGTGTTTTTTTTTCTATAACTTCTTTCGTCAGTAGCTATACTTTCAACCTATTGTTTAATATTTCTTTAAGAGAGTCATTCACTCTCATTATGTAACTTTACTCCTGCGATATTATCATTTATACTTCAAAGTTCATGTGGCATATGCAGCAAAGTTACTCTCTCCCTCAACCACACTCTGGGTTCTTGAAATGCCTTTCTCGTCACCCGCTCCTTTCCTTATATCAGTCTAGTTTCTATTCAGGTACTTCTATCCTCTCCAACCAGCTTACTTCCCTCACATAACTGCAAAGTTTATCCCGATCTCTCCGCTGAGCGCCTGGGGCAAAAACGCCCAATTTAGAGCAGTTGCGCTGGACTGAGATCCCCAAATGGACTATGGAAAACGGCCTCATTGGCGTCATTTCATCAAACAGGTGAAACAAGGCGATAAAACGCGAGGTTATTATTCGACTGCCTGAAGCCCAGTCCCATTTGCCCAGTTTTATTCTCGACCGAGAAGGAATTTTGACGGCGTGGGACGCTGTTATTGAGATTTTCTTTCTTTTCCTTTTTCGTTCCTCAAAATTGTTTTCTCTCTGTCTAGGTTCCTTTTTCTCAGTTGTGTTTTTCGTTTTCCATGATTTTGCTTTGTGTTAATTTAATGACTTCCTTGAGTCGGTAATTTTGTAGGGTTGTGTTTGGAGACATATGTAATAGCACCTTGATTGGATCAGATCAGAATCTTTTCTTGGAGCTTTTTATTAAATTAAATCGGTTTTTGAGAACATATCTGATGAGTAAAGTCCATGACATGTAGTTGTAAGGAGTTCTACTCAAAGCTGGGTGTTTGCCAGAAATAAGACCATCGAGTCCCAAAGTGCAGTAAAACGACGAAGACAATTCCCCCTTGATAACCCCCTCACCTCAGTATGCATTAGGAGTCCTTCGAATTCCTTCTCTCCAGTTTTTTCTTAGGAGAATTCACGAAAGAGGCGATCTGGAAGAAAATTCGATTTAACCACTTTTATCACGACATTAATCAAATCAAGCCCTATTGCTTTGCAACTCAACTAAGTGTTGAGGGTGTATCACGAAATGTATGCAAAAATACTTCAGAGACTGCCTTTTTCAAGATTGTAATAAAACCTTTGTATCTGTCAGTCGTGGAAAGAAGCACATGAGTAGCGCATGCAATTATATTTTGAGTGGAATATTGCTTTCCTTGAAATAAGTAAAAAGTTCATTAAAAATTGTTTCACGTTTTGTGTCCGTCCTAGGACTTCTGGGTCCTTTATCATCTATAAATCTCACATATGCTAACAGAACCACTTCATGATCTCTTAAGGTCGATTCATCGGGTTGAAGGGCAGACTATTTTGCTTGCAAATTAGCTATTGATTATTTTTCTACGTCCTTCGCTTTTTCATCAATGCGTTGCGACACAGTTTCTTAAAGGGTGGAATTAGTTATTTTGTTTGCGTTTTGTTTCATAACTGATGAAATTATAACGGACAAATCTGGCAAAATATCTGTTTCGCCAACATTATGGGGTTTCCCAGCCTTTGCTATTATCTCGCTAGTGAATCGCTAATTTCATAAGATTCCAGTGAACCATCATTTATTTTACTTGATTGGTTATTAAACTCTTGAGTCAAAGGTTTTGTTTGGAATTCATCACGGAGATTTCCAGGCAAGCCAGACAGGTTCTCATCACTCTTAGGTTTATGATCCCAACGGAGATTAGTGGGACAATTTGGGCTGCTACAGCAAATGCAACTTTTTGGTTCCTGCGCCCTTTCAACCATCAAGGTAAAATAGATATACTGTAATCTCACTTTAACCTTTGTCAGTGAGAGAGAGAGAGAGAGAGAGAGAGAGAGAGAGAGAGAGAGAGAGATCCATCCATCATGAAAGCAAACTTCAAAGGTCGCTGCCACCTACCTGAGAAAAAGATGGGTGATTTCACCTGCGTTTGTTCTTGCCACTACCCGATGGATGAGTAGCCGGGTCAAAAGGAAATCCAAAAGAAATAAAGCGAACATGTTAAACAGACAGGTCAAAAGGAAATAAAAATAAAATCTTTATTATCAAAAAAGATTATATAACCAGATCTGAGGCTTTATTGTAAGGAAGGTATTGCTGGGAACTAAATTTACGACATTTTAAAATGCCAAAAATCTTAGGTTCTGACGTTGATCTTACTTTAAAAATTCAAAGCTGCATTAATCATATTTCTACTCTAGTATTTCAATATGGTGTAGATTATTGTAGAAATTCCGTACTCAGTAATATCATCTGTTTTGAAGTAGAATTGATCTTTGGATCACTAAAATATCACATGGGCCCCATTCATTATTTTTTCTTGTGGTCCCCGGTTGAACACATCTGCTCTAGGTAAAGCCAATAATTATTTTCTTTGAACGTAATAAAACGGTTTCCACTTTTATTGCATTCATATCAGTAAATCCATTGTCTCTTGAAGAAAATAATAAAGTATAGAATCTGGTCACCATCTTGTTATTCACGGCCCGTGTTTTCCCTTTGCTTATCCAAGCCATGAACTAGAAACCATCCCTCCCCCATCTCTCTCTCTCTCTCCTCATCGCTCTCTCTCTCTCTCTCTCTCTCTCTGCATTGATTCTTTGCCCTGTCCATTCATCCTTTTAATTGTTTGTCATTTTGTTTCCTTTTGTTGCCGAGTTTGCATTTTTCTTTCGGGTGCAATGAATTTCTTCCCTATCAGGACTTTGTAAGGGTCGGTTTTTGTTACTATGTCTGTTTGTTATTGCCTCGGTGAAGAAAAAAAACGAACAAAAAGCATATTTTTTTTAATTTTTTAGGCAGCTTTAACAAGTTTTTTTTTCGTTTTACTTTGTGAGAGTAATGCACATAATTAGTATAACTCTTCAGAGGTGCTCATACTTTTGAGAAAGTTGTATTCGGCCTTTATTCCCTGGACCTCCTTTGAGAGTTATGTCTTTAGTGATTCCTGTTAACTGGTTTCTTATTATTTACATCTATTTACATCAATGTTTCAGTCTTGTTTGAGATATTGTATGTTCAGTATTACTGAAAGAAAAGTTTGAGAGAGAGAGAGAGAGAGAGAGAGAGAAGAGAGAGAGAGAGAGAGAGAGAGAGAGAGAGAGAGAGAGTCTTCTAGGTATATAACATACCAGCTCTCCATCCTAACAAGAGACTAGTTGCTACTAAAGTAACTCCTCAGAAAAATAAAGCATGTGACTCCGTTTTAATTTACTGAACCTCTTCAGTCAAATTATAATTCTCATCAAGAGTAAACTCTTTCTTCTGTTAATTTATTTTCTTGCAGAGTCTTTGTAAGACTCTTGGAGCAATATATTATTCTTCCGTCAAACATCACTGTCCAGCACTCTTGAACTTGTAAATCAGAAGGGTAAATAATGCTCTTCCAGACTTCTTTCTAAGAGTGTCGAAAGACAGAGGTGCGAAAGACAGATGTCGAAAGACGGAGTGTCGAAGGACAAAGGGTCGAATGGACAATGTGTCGAACAGACAATGTGTCGAACAGACAATGTGTCGAACTGACAATGTGTCGAACAGACAATGTGTCGAAAGGACAAAGTCGAAGATAGAGAGTGAGAGAATAAAGTACCAAAGTGTCTAATGACTGAAATTAGTTGTTATCAATTCTAGAGAGAGAGAAAGAGAGAATAAAGTACCAAATTGTCTAACGACTGAAATTACTTGTTATCAACCTTTAGCTATATAACATTGTTTACACTGATATAGCCTTTACATATATACAGTATGGATTCTGTTAGAGCTTCACTCACCAGTTGACTTCCTTCTAGATTCAAACGTTTCAATTCAAATTTCCATTCTACCAAACGAGCGCAATAATGCTTTTATTATAAAGCAAATACAGGCCCTCACATTTGTTCCTCCCTGTGATGTTTGTGCTCTACCCAATAAATTAATGGAGAATTTTGATGAAGAAACCGATGAAATATTAGGAGGAATTTTAAATTTTTACAATATTTTGAAACTGCATGGCTGGGAATCGTTCAGAGGGGAAGGAGAAGAAAGCCATTGTATGAAATTGACTTATGGTCAATTCACGAAAGAGTGGCAAACGATTTGCCTTGGGCCAATAACTCCGTTGAAGGTTGGCATAATGCATTTCATAGAAGAGTGAAGATTTGCCACCCTACAGAGGACAAGCTTTTACGAAAACTATGTATGGAGCAGGCCAGTACTGAAATGATTCTAGAACAAATTCGACAAGGCAGAGATGTAAGAAAAAAATATTAAAATATGCTATCCTTAACTTAAGACTAAAAAGTATTTTTTGATGCATACGACGTCAATCTTGGATTAGAATATCTTTAAACAAATATTGATGCAATTTTTTTTAATACATTGATATATTTGTATTTTCCATATTTTATATTTTTTCATAAATAAAATTCTTAAGTTTTTTAGCTGATATTGATGAATAATTTTAAATACATCAATACATTTTATTTTCATATGTTATATTTTCTTATAGATAAAATTTTGAATACTTTACTTTTGTTTGAATGACATCGAATGTAATTTTGATAACTAATTCGACAATTGGATACTTTATTCTGTCTCTTTCTTTCTAGAATCAATATGTAAAGGATATATCAATGTAAAAATTGTTATATAGTTAAAGGTTAATTTGATAACAACTAATTTCAGTCCGTAGTCAGTTGGATACTTTCTCTCTTCTCTCTCTCTCTCTCTCTCTCTCTCTCATCTCTCTGCTCCTCTCTCTCTCTCTCGCTCCTCTCTCTTCGGCTTTATTTTATCATTTGACACTGGCAGTTCGACGCTTTGTCTGTTCGACAGTTTGTCAGTTCGACACTTTGTCAGTTCGACACTTTGTCCATTCGACACTTTGTCAATTCGACACTTTGTCCATTCGACACATTGTCCTTCGACACTGTCCTTCGACACTCTGTCTTTCGACATTCTGTCCACACACGGTTTCCAGTATCCAGAGACAGTAATCTAAGTGGAAGAAGCCCAATGTTTTAAACTTCCTTCAAATGACTGTTTCCGTATTCCAATAATGGTTATTAAACTGGCCCTTTCCAGCATCCGCAGACTCCGTCTGTGTTCCAGACCTCTTTCTTAAAAACACAGTTTCCAGTTTCCATAGACAGTAACCAAGACCGCAGGAGATTCTGTCCTGAAGATTTCGTCGTATCAAAATGGCCCTTTACGGCTTCCACTGATTCCGTCTCTATTCCAGAACTCTTTCTTGAAGAGACAATATCCACTTTCCAAAGACATTAATCTTCGTTATTAAAATGGCCCTTTCCAGCATACACAAATTCCGTCTGTGTTCTAGACTTACTTCTTAAAGCAGGGGTTTTCAACCGCTGGTACACGTAGCCCCGGGGGTACGCGCCCCCCTTGGTACTCGAATGAATGTTAGATGCCAACCTTCAATGTGCTTCATCTAAAACGGCTCCCCTTGGCCAACTAGGATAGTTAATGACTACAGTTTCAGCCATTTCATTAACTACCTTTGCAGTTGATTGTAACAATAATGTATTTTGTTTTTGCAGCTCAATACCATAACGTTGAACATTTCCTGCAAAGTAAGAGCAAATAATTATAAAACTTTATTTTTTACTGGAATTCTTCATGTTTAGAATATTATTGGTTATGTCAGGAGAGTTATGTACAGTTTTCTTAGCTGGTTTTGTTTTACCACGTTGTTCAAAGTGAAGGGGGTACATTACTGACATTACAAATACCCAAAAGGGTACGTGGAGAGGAAAAGGTTGAAATCCCCTGTCTTATAGAGAATTTCCAGTTTCCCTAGACAGAAATCGAGACTAGAGAAGAATCTCTGTCTTCGAGATTTCCTCGTTTTTAAGAAGACACTGCCAGCTTCCACAGATCCCGTCACCGATAAGAGCTATGCAGCATCTTTTTGAGGAGTTCTTTCATAAAATGGCATTTTCCAAGTTTAATAGACTACGAATTCCTTAAGAGAGCTGGCTTCATTCCTAAGATGATTTCATACTAAGACCCACCCCTCCTTCATTTTTTTATTTTAATTTAATTTGCGAAGGAAGTTCAGGTCTTGTCAAAAAAACCTACACTTACACGCATGTATATATATATATATATATATATATATATATATATATATATATATATTCATATTATATATATCTTATTATATTGTTAAATATATATATATATATATATATGATATATATATACATATATATATACTATATATATATATATATATTATATCTATAGATATGTATATATATGTGTGTGTGTGTGTGTGTGTGAGTGAGTGTGTAGTAGATATGTATATATATATATATGATATATATATATATATATATATATATATATATATATATATACATATATATATATATATATATATATAATATATATTTGTGTGTGTGTGTGTATATGTATATATATATATATATATATATTATATACGATAGTATATATATATATATATATATATATATATATATATATATATATATATATGTATAACTGAATCACGAAAGTTAGGAACGTGATAAATCCATAAATAAAGATATATGCCACAAAGGAAAAATAAACGAATGAGTAACAGCGAGACCTTTCGACGTTTCACGTCCTTTTCTGAGCAGAACTGACATACATGGGACAAAAGACAAAACAAGAAGATTCGTATAACTGACAGATAGGGATTATAAAGAGATTTGTACCTTGAATACGACATACCTGGAAGAGAGTAACCTTCCCAAACAAGCAGAAACAATAGGTGCGATTAAAAGTTTAATATAAAAATCTCAGATACAAGGACAAGACAGTTAAAGAACAAAAATTATAGGTGACATCTGTTCAGAACAAGGTTTTGTTACCAACGTCTGAACAGATGTCACCTATAATTCTTTAATTGTCTTGTCCTTGTATCTGAGATGTTTATCTTAAACTTTTAATCGCACCCATTGTTTATGCTTGTTTGGGAAGGTTACTCTCTTCCAGGTGTGTCGGATTTTAGATACTAATCTATTTTATAATCCATCTGTTAGTTATACGAATCTTCTTGTTTTGTCTTTTGTCCCATGTATGTCAGTTCTGTTCAGTAAAGGATGTGGAAACGTCGAAAGGTCTGGCAGTTACTCATTCGTTTATTTTTCCTTCGTGGCATATATCTTTATTTATATATACATATATATATTTATATATATATATATATATATATATATATATATATATATATATTTCTTTATTTATATATATATATACATATACTTAAATGTCTGTTTGTGTGTGAACTACAGGCCTTCTATGGAAGTGTCTGCTAGTCACAAGTCCTGCACCTGCAGTTACTCACTCAGAAAGCTTGTATATCGAAAGCTTCTAAATTTCTCATTGATTAACCTCGGATATAGGTGTCGATAATAACAACAATTACATGACATCTACCCTTCCAACCGTGAAAGCCGAAGGGGATCTGCTTATTCGAGTTTGTTACACGAGGCACTTGGGGCATCAGGTACCTCACAAAATCACATGACATGACATGACCCACGGTCTTGTTGGTGGGTTCCCTCGAGATACAGGATCAGGCAACTTCGCCTTTCGTGTGCAGAAGAGGAACAAATGTGGAACGATATTTTCTAATAGCGGGAAGTGTTAAAGGAGTCCTCTTTGTTGTGCTTTGGTGGAATGGATTTGGGATTTGCGTGACGTGTTATATTTTGCAAATATTTTTGGCTGTTGCGAGACTTTGTGGAAGAAGAAACACGATTGACTGTTTATGAGTACAGAGAGTTGGCTTGGCCGTTTTGAATCCCAAGACAGGAAATCAAGACATAAGTCATTTAGATCTGTCCCTCTGTAATGGGTGAGCTTCAGCCTTCGCCTTGTTGGGTAGCCGATGAGAGGTTGATAACAACATTCTTGAGATCATTGCAATGGAAATTGCATTTACCCTGAGAGGGAGGCTAAGCTTATTTCTTCTAATCCCGAATAAATCGTGGCAAACTAAATGTCAAAATATTCTTGATGATATATCCCTTTTTCACACACTATTAATTTAAAAGGAGAGAGAGAGAGAGGAGAGGAGAGAGAGAGAGAGAGAGAGAGAGAGAGAGAGAGAGAGAATTTTTTCGTTAAAAGCGATAGTAGTAAAATGTCAGTTTATCAATGTTCGTGTTATGAACGGTAATTGATAATACGCCACTCCAGCTATTAACAAAGAAGTCCCATTGTTCTTATTGATCATTTGAAGTTCCATTCGTAACTTATACATTGTAGTTCCGTTATTGACACTCTCTAATGACTCCAGTCTTTTATATGAGATTAGTGTTAATGAAACTAAAGAATGAACGATTTCCGTATTTGCTAGAAAATTGTTACTAGGTCATATTCAGCTGGCTTTAGTATAGCAACGGTAAGACAGGATTGACACACACACACACAAATATATATAGTATATATACATATATATATATAAAATATATATATATATATATATATATATATATATATATTATATATATATAGTATATATTATATATATATATATATATATATATATATATATATATAGTGAGTTTTGTGCGTGTGTGTTGCACTGGTACCAAGCTGAAGGAAAAAGAGGAGAAAGGGAGAAGCAAATTGAAAAATGGTAATGGTATACGAAATGGGAGCAAATATGAATGGGAGAATTCTTGTAAAGTCAAAGAAACTGAGTCTGATATCTGATAGAGAGAGAGAGAGAGAGAGAGAGAGATGAGAGAGAGAGAGGCGCACAAATAAAACAGGTATACTAGTACATTGATGGGTTTGATCTTCATTAGGTAACGAGAGAGAGAGAGAGACGAGAGAGAGAGAGAGAGAGAGACGCGCGCAAATAAAACATGTATACTAGTACATTGATGGGTTCGATCTTCATTAGGTAACGAGAGAGAGAGAGAGAGAGAGAGAGAGAGAGAGAGAGAGAGAGGTAAATAACGGAATGTCAACGAGACGGGCCAAAAGTTCTGCTGATTTCTGTCTTCCCCGACTGAGAATTTTTTTTTTTTTTTTTTTTTTTTTGCCACGGATCAAATTCCTTCGGGATTAATTCGGATCAATGTCTCACTTATCAAATGCAGTGATTTAGTTTTAAAAAAAAAAAATCTTTTTGAAGTTGTTTGTGAAGCCCTTCGAGTGAGCATCTGTTTTTGGAGTACTGGTAATACGTTTTTTATCACTTTTTTCCAAATATGACGACAAGGGACTTTCCCCTCATTTAAATCAGTCTTGAATCTCAAAAAATGAATGATTGATTATATTTTTAAATAAGCACTGAGAAGATTTTATTTTGCATTGATGTAATCCTGAGTAATAAGAGACAGAAATATCAATATTGTCTCGATGTTTTCCGAGATTAGTTTTCCGTGTCATGAAGTCAGAAAGGGAGACCACAAAGAAAAATAATTCGATATCTCACTGGAGATATATTATGTTCTTTGGAATGTGGAAGGAAGCTTTTTAGCAAAAGTTCAGTTTATGTTGATTCCCATCAAAAATTAGTTTATCTTCTGCTGAGGCCAAACGAACACAAATCAAGTTAAATGAGAATGAAATACAAAAAAAAATGATTAAAACTCATCTCATGATGAATGTTTGTTCATATATTTTGTTTCAAAGGAAGGCACCTCACACTGTGGACATCATAAAAACACCAGCAGTTAAAAAAAAAATATATATATATATAAACTAAATTTAGCCCATCCTCTTTCATATCATCCATTTCATCACTGGGATAAAAGAGAGAAAATGGGAAATAAAAATTTAACGGAAGAACAAAGAACATCAGACAACGACTCTGTAAACAATCGTCAAACTCTGGCTAATTGGCAGTTAGAGAAATGAATCATCATATTTGTGCGCTTAATTCACTGAAGGCTATTTTTTTTATTTTGAATCAAATTCCCTCTTCGAAGACTTTTGTGTTTTAATTTTTATTTTCATTTACTCTCCTCGATATAGATTAGAGAAAAATTGCTTCTTTTTTATTTTTTGTAAGAGGGACTAAAATTTCATATCTTTTCACTGTTAGTGACAAAATTAATCGACAAATACGCTCGCTAATTAATGTTTGTAAAGGTGAAGTAAAGCACTC
This sequence comes from Macrobrachium nipponense, assembly GCF_015104395.2. Lineage (NCBI taxonomy): Eukaryota > Metazoa > Arthropoda > Malacostraca > Decapoda > Palaemonidae > Macrobrachium > Macrobrachium nipponense. The sequence continues at coordinate 20,823,057 of NC_061105.1, read as the reverse complement.
AAAGTAAAGAAAGTAAAATTAAGATGCACACGCTGGTATTGACAACATTTATTACCTTACCCAGTTGAAAAGCCTCTCGATGTGAAATAATTCTACCTTTTCCTGGGGTTTTAGTAAGAGCAAAAATGTCTCAAAATAAAAACAAAAAGTGCTCTCGAATGGTATTATCTTTTACCGTCATAAACTCATTTCCGATGATTGGCGGAATCCATAGGTCTACATCATTTCTTTTTGTCTTTTCGGTACCAGCTGCAGTTTGCCATCCTGCTCGTATAGTTGTTGTTATTGTTGTTTTTGATTGAGCTGGCCTTATGCCAGCACGGGCTCTTGCTCATAGAGCAGTCCGTATAGACACTTTCAGTTTAGGGTGTCATGAAAGCTCCCAGTCAGTAGTACGTAGTTGTCGTCACTAACCAGATGCAAATGGGACATTTCTCCTCTGGGCTCCTATGCTTGT
>NC_061105.1:20810100-20817600 GCF_015104395.2 Macrobrachium nipponense | reverse complement strand
GAACTGCAGACGGTCATTCCGGAATCTTTCTCGGTTTTGTATCTTGTTCCAAACGGATGATGCAACGGACTGAAATATTTAGAAGTATTATTTAATTGATAATATTATAATCAAATTCACTCTTCTTTTCTCTCGCACACATGACATACATGGATACATATTTAATTTCAATTCTATTATGAAAATTCTCTCTCTCCTCTCTCTCTCTCTCTCTCTCTCTCCTTTATAACTAACGACTAGTGCATTTCTGCAGTCAGAATTAATGCATTAAACCTGCGTCAGTGCGAGAGGGTCTAATGGTTGCAACGACGTCCATTAAAATGTTGCTCTCACTATCATTATTAATCGCGTTTTTGGGAAGTTGAAGTTCTGTTGGTTTCATCCAGTTGGTACCTATCTCTTCCCATATCACTTTTCATTTCTTAGTTTATTTTTGACTCACAAACAAAAACACATTGTGACAACACAAACAAAAACGTTAGCTTATGAAGTGTGGACTTGCGACATTATTTGACCTACAATTAGAATTTATGGAAGGCTAATGTGTTTTGAGTTCTCTCTGGACAATGTTTTTAACAACTGATTTCGACCTTTCAGTTTCTTGGATTATCTAAGGTCAGGAAAATATTAGCAATCCTCTAATTCGAATAAAGACCTGTTGTCATGTAATGCACTCCCTCGAAATGTGGCATAATTTAGTTTTAAATAGTCCATTTTGAGAAGTTAATAACCTAACTGCTTATTTGTTTCGAAGTATGAACATTGGCCAGTTATTGACCAATATCAGCGTCAGTGGAGTGAAACGAGTAATAAAGGGGGAATTTTTGAAGAATCTTATACTACTATTATTATTATTATTATTATTATTATTATTATTATTATTATTATTATTATTATTATGTGAAATGCGTGTATTCTGATCCCCCGACTCATGACAGTTACACGACATCTTAGTTTTATATTTAGGACTAATAACTTAGCTAGAATTTAGCGAACACAGAGACAAATTATAGATAAATATTTCCGTAAGAGCTCTCGCCGTTTTCTTTCTCTCGGCTGTCAAGCTTTTGAATTCCGGTACCTGCTCATGTTTTCTGGACTCGTACGTTTTTCCCGTCTCCTTCTCTTTACTCCTAGTTTTATATGGCAACTCTTCCTTGGCTTTGCATTCTCTTTTGAAATATTGGGGCATTGACGGTAAATATCCAAAGTCGACATCTTAACAGTGGTTGTTGCTGGGTATGAGAGTCCGCCCATCACAGATAAATTCTACAATGGACTCTTCTTATATTGACCTTCATCTGGAGAAAAATATATAGACATTGTTTCATGTTAACAGGCGTGCAATAATCATCAAATAACATGAATATATATTTCTTGCATTTGTAAGATCAATCTGTGGCTGAGCGGATAGCGAGCTGGGGTTGGGGAAAGCCCGTGAGTATTGCACCCTCACTTCGTGTGAAATTGCACATGAATAGAAAGTTTTCACTTTCTAGATTCACCCTTCCTGGGGAGAAGGAAGAATTGGCTAAGAGCTTTCATATTTTTATTTTCGTATTTCTACGTGGAAACTCTCTCTCTCTCTCTACTCTCTCTCTCTCTCTCCTCTCTCTCTCTCTCTCTCCAAAAGAAAGAACACGCGTCAGACCCAATATTTTGTGGGCATTAACTTCCTTTCCTGTCCTCTTCATGTCTTGCCTCTGTTCCCTCTTTAATCTCTCAAGTGCACGCGCGAGCGCACAAGAAGAAATGAGGCATTCAAATGTCCACATTAATCCCATTTTTGGGGACGACAAGTGGATGGGCCTAAGCCTCCCAAAGTGGACACTGTAACGGACCAAGGTTGTCTCAGCCAGGCGGTCCTAATCCTGGGTGTATTCCGGCGCCTCCGAGGCGAAGACTTTTCCGGCGACGCCAAATGAAAAACGTTGAGAGAAAACGTTTGAATTTCATTAAAATGTTCATCAACAATTCGCCAGCCGAGGAATTATGTATCTGACTGAATCCCATTTTCATTTTCATTCCGGAACAGGCCACAGGTGTATTACGTTGTTTTTGCTGATAATTGACTGAGGAGATGTTTTTTTGAACTATTGTTTGAAAGAATTTGAGGACGGAATAGGTAGGAAACTTTTGATAATGACACTGAGAAATTTTACATAGACTTTTTAATCTTTATTTCCCCTCCATTCCCATTTCTTTTGCTGCCTAACCTTTCTAGCTCTTACCTTGAAGGGGGGGAGGCATTTCTCCCAATTCCACCTCCAGATCCTTTGTGGCTCATGGCCTACATTTTTTAAAATCTCTTTATTTTGCTGTCCAACTGCTCCAACCTCACTTTTTTTCACTGTCTTGAGCGCTACATGGTCGAAAGTGCCGCGGTGATTGGCTTAATAGTCCATATATATATATATATATATATATCATATATATATATATATATATATATATATATATATATATGTATATATATGTATATATATATATATATATATATATATATATATACACATATATACACACACACACACACACACACACACACACACACACACACATATATATATATATATATATATATATATATATATATATATATATATAGTATATAATATATATATATATATATATATATAAACTTCACCGGATGTGAGCAAAATTCGATGTCTATGAAAATCAAGCTACTTGTCACTCCATCAGAAGCTCATGACTTAGTATTAATTAACATGATTTACTTTCGGAAAGAATTCCATGAAATATAATGAAGCCAAAGACGAAAGGATAAAAACGGGGCATTGCTTCCTTTTCATTCATTACTGATGAGATTGTTGCAACTTTTGCAACGAGTCTGGGTTTTTGGATTGATTCATCCACCCCAGAATTATTGCATTCAGTGAAATGAAATTGCATTACTGTGTCTCTAATGATCAAGCGATGGGATGAATCTGTAATGTCGCGTCGGCAATCATATTTTATGAAAATGATGGATGTTTACTGCTTGTGAAGGATGACACCGGGAGGTGGAAGAATATGAATGGGAGCTACGTTCTCGCAGGAAAGGAGTCGCACATTTTGGCGTCTGACCAGAAGTCAGTGGTAGGAAATATAATTCGCTCAATTCATTACAATTATTCCTGCAGACACGTCATCAAATCCAGCTTCCAATATTATGATACCAATTTAATCAGAATATGATTTTAGAATTGCAGTCTTGGAAACAAGTGGGAAATTATAAAGTAAATAATAAAAATAAGAAGACAAATAGGCAGACGTTTCATTTTTATTAGATGTACCACACAAAACAGCAACCCTGAAAAGTGATATTTACCGTCATCAGCTGCGTCAAAGACTAATGAACTAGGCCGGGAAAAAAACTGAATTGTCGCCAATAAACGTACAAACCCGAATATTATTAGGAATGCCACCATTACCAAGGGCCCTTCCCTATAAACGATGTTCAACAAAATCAGAACGACTTACAAAGATGACATTCTCTCGTATTGTCAAAGGCCAACGCAGAAGATTTAATTACCTGGCAAATACTTCATACGCAGGAAAAATGCAAACTAATAATATACACGAATACCTTCGAATACCTAGCTGATATTTTTCAACTTTGTGCTCGAGTGATTACATGGATGCTCTCTTTCTAATTCCCACTTCATCGTCAGCAGAAACACATTTGTTCTCGTTGTTACATTATTACACATGCAAAGAAGTTATGCGAAATTAATTCAATAAGGTAAATGGTAAAAATGGGCATGTAGATAAACTATGCACCCTCACCACTCTGTGACCCCACATCAAATATGTTTATGACAGAGAGAGAGAGAGAGAGAGAGAGAGAGAGAGAGAGGAGAGAGAGAGAGAACCCCTGTTGTAATAGTTGTAAACTGCACTGTGTCCTTTTGCATAATTACTCAGAGGATTTCCGCGAGTGCTGATCCAGTATGTGTTTGCTGGATACACTAAACCCCAAACTCCTTCAGAGTCGGGACCCCAAGGAGCGTCAGCAGAAGGCAGGGGAGTTTATTATCTGATTAACTGATGCCTTTGTGACGGCTCTCCTCAGACTTGTTTGACCTCATAATTGTCTTCGAGTTCGACCTCTTCTAGCTTTGTTTTGGTCTGTCTAGAGTTGTTGGTTTATCTGTTCTGGTACATTGGTGTAGTCTCTCTCTCTCTCTCTCTCTCTCTCTCTCTCTCTCTCTCTCTCTCTCTCTCTCTCTCTCATATGACATATGGAAAGGGATTCAAATTATTCTTTTACTTCTTATTTGATAGCAGTTAATCATATGGCTGTGGTTGGCCTATTTCCGAAAGTTTAAGAAAATCCAAAAGCATCTACAATCGTTGTCCCACCGCCAGGTACCTTAATTCGTTTCCTTGGATGGGTTACATCAGGCCAATACACATATTTTTTCTTTCTAGGGGTTGGGGGTCTTTTTTTCCAAGACTTGACCTTTTCTTCTATAGATGTTATTGCATATATAGGTATATACAAGATGAAATACTTGAAAATTTTATTTTAGTTATATTAAGAAGAGAAATTGGGTACGCTGTCTATCCCCTTCTACCCGATTAGATGTTATTCAAAGTACTGACTTTGATTAACAGAATATCACTTAAGATCATTTACAAATATGGTGGCCTATATCCATATTCCTATCATCACTATTATCAGTAAATTTCCCCTAACTGATCAATTCACTACAGGATAGTATGTTTTATCTACAACTGCTTTCGTCAGTAGATATACTTTCATCTTATTGTTTAATATGTCTTTCAGAGAGTCATTCACTTTCTTTATGTAACTTTTCTCTTGTGATAGTAATCATTTCTACATCGAGGTTCTTTCATGTTGGCCTATGCTGCAAAGGTACTCTATTCCATCAACCACACTGGGTTCTTGTTCTGACTTTCTCGTCACTCGCCCCTTTTCTTATATCAGTCTAGTTTCTATTCAGGTACTTCTATCCTCTCCAACCAGACTACTTCCCTCGCATAACTGCAAAGTTTATCCCGATCTCTCCGCCGAGCGCCCGAGGCAAAAACGCCCAATTTAGAGCAGTTGCGCGGGGCTGAGATCCCCGAATGGACTATGGAAATCGGCCTCATTGGCGTCATTTCATCAAACAGGTGAAACAAGGCGATAAAACGCGAGGCTATTATTCGACTGCCTGAAGCCCAGTCCCATTTGCCCAGTTTTATTCTCGACCGAGTAGGAATTTTGACGACGTGCACGCTGTTATTGACATTTCTTTTCTTTTTTTCCTTTTCCTTTTTCGTTCCTCAAAAATTTTTTCTCTCTGTTCTAGCCAGAACAGTTTTAATCCTCGGTTCCAAAATAGGTTCCTTTTTCTCAATTGTGTTTTCCGGTTTCTATGATTTTGCTTTATGTTAATTTAATGACTTCCTTGAGTCGGTAATTTTGTAGGGCTATTGTGTTTTGAGACATATATAATAGCACCTTGATTGGATCACATCAGAATCTTTTCTTGGAGCTTTTTATTAAAGTAAATCGGTTTTTGAAAACATATCTGATGAGTAAAGTCCATGACATGTAGTTGCAAGGAGTTCTTCTCGAAGCTGGGTGTTTGCCAGAAATAAGACCATCGAGTCCCAAAGTGCAGTAAAATGACGAAGACATTTCCCCTTTGATAAACCCCTCACCTCAGTATGCATTAGGAGTCCTTCGAACTCTTCTCCAGTTTTTTCTCAGGAGAATTAACGAAAGAGGCGATCTGGAAGAGAATTCGATTTAACCAATTTTATCACGACATAAATGTCATCAAGCAGACGACCGCCCTATTGCTTTGCAACTAAGTGTTTAAGGTGTATCACGCAATGTATGCAAAATACTTCAGAGACTGCCTTTTTCAAGATTGTAATAAAACTTTTGTATCTGTCAGTCGTGGAAAGTGCCCCATGAATAGCGTATGCAATTATTTCTTTGAGTCGAATATTGCTTTCCTTGAAATAAGTAAAAGGTTCATTAAAAATTGGGTCCTTGATCATCTATGAATCTCATATATGCTAATAGAATCAATTCATTATCTCTTAAGGTCGATTCATCGGGTAGAAGGGCAGACTGTTTTTGCTTGTAAATTAGCTATTGATATTTTTCTACGTCCTTCGCTTTTTCATCAGTGTTGCGACACAGATGAGTTTTTTAAAGGGTGGAATTAGATATTTATTTTGCGTTTTCCTTCATAACTGATGAAATTATAACAGACATAGTTGGCAAAATGATTGTTTTGCCTATATTATGGTGTGTCCTAGCCTTTGTTATCATCTCGCTAATTTCATAAGATTCCAGTGAACCATCATTTATTTTACTTAATTGGTTATTAAACTCAAGAGTTTGAAATTCATCACGGGGATTTCCAGGCAAAGCCAGAAAGGTTCTCTTCACTCTTAGGTTTATGATCCCAACGGAGATTAGTGGGACAATTTGGGCTGCTACAGCAAATGCAACTTTTTGGTTCCTGCGCCCTTTCAACCATCAAGGTAAACTAGATAGACTGTAATCTCGCTTTAACCTTTGTCAGTGAGAGAGAGAGAGAGAGAGAGAGAGAGAGAGAGATATTCTTCATGAAAACAAACTTCAAGGTCGCTGCCACCTACCTGAGATAAAGATGGGGGATTTTCACCTGCGCTTGTTCTTGCCACTCCCCGACGGATGAGTAGCCGGGTCAAAAGGAAATCTAAAAGAATAAAGCAAACATTGTTAAAAAGACCAGGTCAAAGGGAAATAAAATAAAATCTTATTATCAAAAAAGATTATATAACCAGATCTGAGGCTTTATTATAGGGATGGTATTGGTGGGAACTAATTTACATTTTAAAATGCCAAGCTCATCTGTTTCTAACGTGATTACTTGTTTAAAAAAAATTCAAAGCTGCATTAATTAATATTTCTACTCTAGTATTTTAACATGGTGTAGATTACTGGAGAAATTCCGTACTCAGTAATACCATCTATTTTAAAGTAGAATTGATGTATGGATCACTAAAATATCACATGGACCCCCATTCATTATTTTTGCCTGTGGTCCCCGGTTGAACACATCTGCTCTAAGTAAAGCCAATAATTTTTTTAACGTAATAAAACGGTGTCCAGTTTTATTGCATTCATATCAGTAAATCCATTGACTCTTGAAGAAAATAATAAAATATAGAATCTGGTTACCCTCTTGTTATTCACGGCCGTGTTTTCCCTTTGCTTATCCAAGCCATGAACTAGAAACCACCTTCCCCTCCCCCATCTCTCTCTCTCTCTCTCTCTCTCTCTCTCTCTCTCTCTCTCTCTCTGTATTGATTTTTGCCCTGCCTATTCACCCTTTTAATAGTTTGTCTTTTGTTTCCTTTGTTACCGAGTTTGTATTTTTCTCTTGGGTGCAATAAATTTCTTCCCTATCAGGACTTTGTAAGGGTCGGTTTTTGTTATTCTGTTTGTTTATTATTGCCTCGTTAAAGCAAAGGAGCAAAAAAAAA
>NC_061105.1:20770100-20807600 GCF_015104395.2 Macrobrachium nipponense | reverse complement strand
TCCTTGTATCTGAGATGTTTATCTTAAACTTTTAATCGCACCCATTGTTATGCTTGGTTTGGGAAGGTTACTCTCTTCCAGGTGTGTCGGATTCTAGGTACTAATCTCTTTATAATCCCTATCTGTCAGTTATGCGAATCTTCTTGTTTTGTCTTTTGTCCCATGTATGTTAGTTCTGCTCAGTAAAGGACGTGGAAACGTCGAAAAGGTCTTGCAGTTACTCATTCGTTTATTTTCCTTCGTGGCATATATCTTTATGTATATATTCATATATATATATATATATATATATATATTATATATATATATATATATGAATATATATATATATATTTAAATGTCTGTTTGTGTGTGAACTACAGGCCCTCTATGGAAGTGTCTGCTAGTCACAAGTCCTGCACCTGCAGTTACTCAGAAAGCTTATATATCGAAAGCTTCTAAAATTTCTCATTGATTAACATCGGGTATAGGTCGATAATAACAACACCCTTCCAACCGTGAAAGCCGAAGGGGATCTGCTTATTCGAGTTTGTTACACGAGGCACTTGGGGCATCAGATACCTCACAAAAATCACGTGACATGACATGACCCACGGTCTTGTTGGTGGGTTTCCCTCGAGATACGGGATCAGGCAACTGCGCCTTTCGTGTGCAGAAGAGAAACAAATGTGGAACGATATTTTCCGATAGCTGGAAGTGTTAAAGGAGTCCTCTTACTTGTGCTTTGGTAGAAGGGATTTGGGATTTGCGTGACGTATTATATTTTTGCAAATATTTTTTGGCTGTTGCGAGACTTTGTGGAAGAAGAAAACACGATTGACTGTTTATCAGTACAGAGAGTTGGCTGGCCGTTTTGATCCCAAGACAGGAAATCAAGACATAAGTCATTTAGATCTGTCCCTCTGTAATGGGTGAGCTTCAGCCTTCGCCTTGGGGTACCGATGAAGAGGTTGATAACAACATTCTTGAGATCATTGCAATGGAAATTGCATTTACCCTGAGAAGGGAGGCTAAGCTTATTTCTTCTAATCCCGAATAAATAGTGGCAAACTAAATGTCAAAATATTCATGAATATATACTTTTCACACATTATTTAAAATTTAGAGAGAGAGAGAGAGAGAGAGAGAGAGAGAGGAGAGAGAGATGAGAGAGAGAGAGAGGAGAGATTGTCTGGGTTGTCCTGGTATTTACGTGCGGATCGACCAAACGGTAACTAAAAGTGAGATATTCCAGTCACTTAGGTGTTAGCTATAGAACAGGGACAAAGGATAACAAACCCAGAATTATCCATATCCGTAACCACGCCAAAATATGTAAAATAATATTGATAAAACACATTTCTCAATCATTGACAGCACTCCCAACAATTACTTAACGACACTTGAGTCATTATACATCAAACGACCTGGTTCCTTCTCTAAATGCAAAGGTGGCTGCTGCCACGTTGTATTTAGCATAACTGAGATCTGGGCCGAACTGTGTTTTCAATCATTCCCTTCTCTACTTTCACTTAGGGTACTTGTCCTCTCATTATTTGTTTTAAATGTTTCTGTAAATTTTAATTAACATATTTCTTAAAGTTTTAGTCTATTGTTTGTTTTAAATGTTCTCTAACGGTTTTTAATTAACTTATTATCTTGATATTTTAGTCTTAATGTATTGATTTACTATTAATTAAATTGTCACAATTTATAATTACAGGCTGAAGATGTACTCTGAAGCAGTATGAAACGTTCCTAAATAAAATTAAAATATTCTTCACTATGTTTGGTGGATTCCTGGAACCCTTTTTTAATGCTCTCATCTGATTGGAATATATATATATATATATCTATATAACTATATATATATGATGATATATTATATAATGTGTTTGTATGTGATATGTGATACAACTTATCTTATTACCCGTCATTTATCTTTAACCCCTTTTAAATAGGCTTTCTCGCAATTACAAGAAGACACAGTAATTACAAGATTTCAGCTGAGACATATGCTTAACCGTTCTCACCCCGGGTATACCTACTTACAGTATATATGTATAGTTTTGAGAGAGAGAGAGAGAGAGAGAGAGAGAGAGAGAGAGAGAGAGAGAGAATGTATGTGTGTATGTGTGTTTGTATCAAATCCGTCATGCTTGAGAAACTGTACCAAATGCGCTATGATACAATTCTTGTGAGGGAAGAATTAATGATTTAACAAGTGTTGTGGTTCTGTTATGAGGTTTTGAGTACAAGTGTCGCTCCAGATGTAAACCGTCAATGAGGGGTAATCCCTCTTATAATTTTATCTTTCAACTTTGTTGTCTATTTTTTAATTTAAGAAGGGATACAATTATATCTAAAGATTATTGGCTGGAAATATAATTTGAACACGGATACGAAAGAAACACATAATATCTATCCATCTATCTATGTATATGTTTTAGTATCATATATATCTTATCAGTCAAAGTATTTATCTGTGTGTGTGGGTTTTGTTGAAACCAAACAACATATTTGTGAATGCAAACTTTTACCGCGGACATAAAGGCGGTGTCTATCTATATATCTATCTCTCCTATTTATGTATGTATGCTAATAAAAAATACTATCCTACCTACTCATATATATATATATATATATGATATATATATAAATATATACTATATATAATATATAATATATATATGTGTATGTGTACGTGGGTGTGCGTGTTATACAATATCATCCTTCTCACTAAACAAAAGATCCGAACAGAAACTGAAGACTTGGGTCTTTTTTTTGTCCCGGACAAACTAAATTACGTCCTCCCCAATTGGGACTTGAAAGACCCAAGAAAGAGTCCAAGAGAGAGCAGTTTTTACGTCTAAATTCCCTTTGTGCTAATATTGGTGGTTCTGGCTGTTGTATGGGAATCATTTTAAAACCACAGCAGCAGTAACATTATTAAAAATAATAATAATAATAATAATAATAATAATAATAATAATAATAATAATAATAATAATAATAATAATAATAATAATGAATATTTTTATTACAAATCTGAATATACCACCGACAATGATATCAACCCTACCCCTGTAAAACAATAATAAAATATCATTGCAGCAACAGAAAAATGAAGGGCTGAATGAATTAATTAAAAACCAAACCACCCTTTATCAAAAGGGAACAGGAGAGGAAAGCACCTGCTAATCAACACAGGTGGACGCAGAGCCAAAAAGTAAAAGGCTCTGTCTGGATAATCTCTCCCGTTTTGGCTTCTGAAAAAGGAAATGCGACGTGGCAGCATTAAAGCGCTTTCCAGCCAATGGAGTAGGGTTGGAGAAGTTCTCTGGAAGGGTTGCTGGAAAAAGAGAAGTGCAGGATCCCGGAGGAGTTCCGGCGAGTAATTTAGAGAGAGAGAGAGAGAGAGAGAGAGAGAGAGAGAGTGAGAGAGGGAGGGTGAGGGGGATGGAGTGTAGTCATTACGTCTTTTTTAAAATCGGATGGATGCGGTTGTACATATTGTTCCGTGCAAGTGTATGTTGAAGGTCTCTCTTGTTCTCTCTCTCTCTTCTCTCTCTCTCTCTCTCCCCCACTTACCTCACCCACCCACACACACACACATAAAACACACACAAAACACACACACTCACAAATATTATATATATATACATATATATATATATATATATATATATATACATACATAATATATATATAATATATATATATATTATATATATATATATATATATATATATATATATATATATATATATATATATATATGTCGTCCGAAATATAGCTATAGTTCTTTCTGCCCATTTGATGTTTTTTGGGGCTCCTTTTACTAAAATGGACTAGATGTATGTATATATACAGTGCCGGGCCTGATAATGAAAAAATTCCACAAAGGTTTTTTTTTGGCCCCTTTACCTTGGGCCCCGGGCAGGTTCATTCCACTTTCTATCCCTTAAAGTTACTTCCATTTCCCGGTTTTCTTTTCGTCCCACTGTCCAACCTTTCCCATTTCTCTTGACCTTTACACCCTTAATGTTTCATAAATCAATCACTCGATCTTTCACTCCATCTCAGTCCTCCGTTGTCTCCACATGACTAAAAACAAATCTCAAAACTGAGCCTCCTTTCTCCTGAGCTGAACGTTCTACCTTTTTCCTGAATCTTCAGATTTTTATTTCTTTCATTTCCTTTTTGTTCTAGAGCCAAAGATCCCCATCTCCCCTTCCCACTTCTCGTTAATGGGAATTTTTGGGGAATAAGATCCTTTTTCAAAAGGGGACTTATTGGAGTTGATGTTTGGTAGCTTTAGATCTTTATTGATTCGGAAATGAAAAGGAGATGATGGATTGTGAGGGAAAAAAGTTACTTTTTCTTGGTACTTTATATGATGGATGTAGGTTTTGTAAGAATAAGGAGCTTTATTCAGAAGTGTGTAAATAAATCTCGAAAGGTTTGGCGAGTAAAATAAAATCTTTATCCAAAATCTTCATCCGAAGGTCTGGACAGAAGTTGGTGAGAATTTTGGGAAGCTAAACCTTTATTTCAGTGGTTTCCTGTAGGTGTATGGAATAGGAACTTTATCGAAGGTGTATCAAGTTGCTGACTTTGCTCGGTAAGAGCTTCAGCAGCAGATGAATCATAAGGACTTGTGTGGTACTTAGGGATTTGAAGTCCCCCATTCCAAGGTGATTTTTAAAGCAGTTGATGGGTGGATTTGAGAGTGACCTCTTTTTTCACTGACGGGAAATTTTCATGAGTGATACATCCTTTCTAAGTAGTTTTGCTGGAGTTGATTGAAGGCTGAAGAAGAAAGATCTTTACAGAGAGTGTTAGATAGAAGTTGATGAAAAATTTGGGAGTAGGAAACTGATTGAATATTCTATGGCACTTGATTGGAGGTTCGATTATTCAAGCCTCCGATGAAGTACAGAAACTGATGTTAGTGTTGTACTGTAATAGTCATCATTCAGAGATCGTATTACGGGAGCTAACTGGAGGCCTGGAGGAAAAAAAAAATATTTTATATTTAGAGGTTTTTATATAAGAATTACTGGATGTTTTCTTTTGGGAAAGTGGGGACCCTTATCTACGGGTAGGTGGGGTTATGGAGGGTTAATGGAGGTTTGGGGTAAGGGAAGGAGCCTTTCTCTAGAGCCCTCGAGAATTCTAGGTTCCATCCGAACCTCTTGTGTCCTGCTTTCGTAATATTCACGAGACCATTTCCGTGTTTTTCCAAATAGCAGAGAGAGAGAGAGAGAGAGAGGGGATGGGAGAGAGAGAGAGAGAGAGAGAGAGATGAGAGAGAGAGAGAGAAAATGCTGTTTATATTTTTCTTGATTTTCATTGTGTTTTTTAAACTGAGTAAGGTTGTCTCTCTTCTTATTGAACTGCAGACGGTCATTCCGGAATCATTCTCGGTTTTGTATCTTTGTTCCAAAGGGATGATTCAACGGACTGAAATATTTAGAAAAGAATTGTTTAATGGAAAATATAATAATCAAATTCACTCTTTTTTTCTCTCGCTCTCATAATATACATGGATACATATTTAATTAATTTCATTCTATTTTATGAAAAACTAAAAAAATCGTCTCTCTCTCTCTCTCTCTCTCTCTCTCCTCTCTCTCTCTCTCTCTCTCTCTCTCTCTCCTTTACAACTCACCAGTGCATTTCTGCAGTCAGAATTATGCATTAAACTGGCGTCAGTGCGAGAGGGTCTAATGGTTGCAAGGACGTCCCATTAAAATGTTGCTCTCTACTCATTATTAATCTTATTTTTGGGAGTTTCAAGTTTATCCAGTTGTACCTACCTCCTTCCATATCACATTCCATTTCCTAGTTAATTTTAGACAAACAAAAACATATTGTTGACACACAAACAAAAACATAGCTTATGAAGGGTGGACTTGCGACATTGTGTTTGACCGAATATTAGGATTTAGGGAAAGCTAATGTATTTTGAGTTCTCTCTGGACAATGTTTCTTAATAAACTGATTCCGATCTTTTCAGTTTCTTGCATTATCTAAGGCCATGAAAATATTAGCAATCCCCTAATTCGAATAAAAGACAATGTTGTCATGGAATGCCCTTCTTCGAAATGTTGCAAAATTCAGTTTAATTGTTCATTGAGACGTTTGGTAATGAAATTTTTTATTGTTTATAATTTTTCCTTGCATTAAAAAAAGATGTTCTTTTTTTTATTTACATTCTCAACAGTTTCTCATATTTTCCACATTTCCGTTGAAGAGAAAAACACTGATACTCGGTGTCGTTGGTTCATCTTCCTTATGCTTTGTTGCTTCTTATCCTCAATAATAATAAAAATTATATATGAAGTATTAAGTTTGTTAATATCATCCTTATTATTATTGTTATTATGTCACAATAATAGAAGTTTATATTATATTATTATTATTATTATTTTATTATTATTATTTTATTATTATTATTATTATTATTATTATTATTATTATGTTTTCTTCTTTTTTTATCACATACGACAAATCTGTTTATATAACAATAATAATTCAGTGATATAATGACAAATATATTTATTTGAGTAACTAAAAGCCGCAGAGGCGACGACATATTTGCCATTATAGGGTAATCAATTACGTTCCTTAAATTATTCTTTCTGGAAAGAAAGGGGGAAAAACTCCTCCCTTTGAAATAAATGAATGTTTTACCTTCACTTTCTTTTCTGATTTGCTCTTTTTGTTTCTACTACATTCCCTTTTTGGTTTTGTTTTTATTTGTAATTGAGATATTATGCTTTCATGACTATTGTCTTTTCTAATACATAATTTCAAGATATTGTCCGGTGAAGATGGTGTTGTTTGGATTAATTTATGATCAACAATCCTGCAATTTATTATTATTATATTATTATTATTATATACTATTATTATTATTATTTATATTCAGAATTTTCATGTGGTAAACAAACAGGAAAAACAATATATTAATAATATTAATTACAGCTTTATATAGTGACATAATAATGGACAATAATAGAATAATAGCAGTAGTTGCTATTACGAATATAAATTTCAGTATCACGTGACGTTTCGACCTTCTCGCAGGTCATTTCGGACGAGTAGTCGGTTTGAAGAGACTGGTAAACAAGAAAGTTTGCGGGGCGGTATTTATAGCGGCTCGGACCTACAGTTGCATTCTCATTGAATCTATATTTTTCAACAGCCGATAGGTAATTACTCAATGTTTTTTTCATAGAAATCTTTTTCATAGTGCATCTCCCAACTCCTTTTTTATACTTATTTTCACAGCCGAACAGGTAATCACTCAATGATTTTTTATAGAAAACTTTTCATTTGTGCATCTCCCAGCTAATTTATTTTATACCAATAATATTTGTTCTTGTCCATTTTTTTTTCCTTTTAGCTTCACAGTTTCTTTTTAAAGGGAAAACTTAACTTCAAAATAAGATGCATTAAATAAAAACTATTAAAGATTTTGATTTTCCGGATTCAGTGCTTTCAGTGGGAATAATGAATAAAATAAATTTTATTTTTGAGTAATAAACAGTGTTTTTCTGTGGAATAATGAATATAACATTTATCGAAACTGTTACAAACTTACCAAATGGTTAAAATGAAATAGAAATAAATAAAAATTACAAATAATGTGTATGGCTTTTAAGTACTATAATCTATCTAAATTTTTCATTGTCATCTGGGAGTTTTTAACCATTCATTAACAATTGCAAAATGTTTTAGTACTTCTAGGCATAATGCCGCATAAAGCATGTTGTAGGTGTTAGTTCCCAATCATTTTCCTTTTTTTTTGTTTTTTTTTTTTTTTTTTTGAGTTTGTTTCATAAGACGAGATCAATTTGGATTGAACAACTGACATTCGTAGTTGAAATGTGCGTTGCCAGCCTTCAAACCGAATTGTTGTTCGTGGTATTCCTAGCAATGTCTTTTATCGTACATTCCATATGGAGATATCAAATTGTGGGCGTCACGCCTGAATTAATTATATACGTCTATGACATCATTTCTTTGGAACGAAAGCTGTGCTGTAGGTTTTTTATTAGAAAGCATTCCTGGCTCTTATATAAGTTTTGTAGGCCACATGTCTGAATATTTCTCCAGAGGCATTGCGCAAAAGTGGAAAAAACGCCCAGAAGTATGAGAATTAAGAAATTTTTTTTTCTACGCTTAACTTATTGCTGTTTTTTTAAATCAATAGTTTTATTGAAATTGAGTCTATAGAACGTTTTTTCTTTAGGTTCAGAAATATCGCAACGTATGTTTTTTTATTTTTGAATTTGTAATGCAGTACACAAATGCGCAGTATGATTTTCTCAAAGGAAAGCATGGATGGTGTACAGTTGATGGTGTTCAGGAGCACTATCGAACGTTCCGTCGCAAAACCAGTGCATACTTTTCGCCAATAAATCGAGATTACCGTCAGTTGACAGTATAATGATTTTATCTTCTTCGAATAAAAACGAATCTCGCACCTCTTAACGAAACACCCCTAAGTTGGTCTTTACTTGTTCCATCTGTAAATTTCCTTTGTCTTCTAATCAATCTGCTAAGACTTTCTTTTTGGGGAAGAGAATCAGTTGCTTCTAATGGAAAGTCAGATATGCAGTCCTGAACTATAGTTACTCTTCAATTCTTCAGTATTAGTGGCTCTTTCCTTCATCTCCTGTAATGTCTTGTGTACAGCAGCTCTACTGGCATCTGGTGGGTGACAATGTGGCAGTGGATCACCTTGTAATGTATAAAACATTCACTACTTAAGTCGCCCTCCACATTTTCCTATTTCTTTGCATCTCCAGTAGGTAATGTCATCTCTCCTTTTGGTAACTGAATATGCAAACCCATTGTGCAGTAGCTTCCTTTCACCACTTTTAGTAAAAGTGAACTCCATGGGGTATAACAAAAAAAAAAAAAATCTACTGAGCAAAATGTAGTTCTTCTTTACTGTTGAGATGTCTTCTCTCTTACAAATACTCTGATGAATAACTTACTTAAAACTTTTGTATTTTTAACAATATACATTTTCCATTGAACAACTCTCTTTCTTAAGTAATTACCTGATTGACTGTTAACAATATGCATCTTTCATTTAACAACACTCTTAAGTAATTACCTGGTTGGCTGCTTAACCGCCTTTTGGACAAAAAGGCTGTTCCATGAAATATCTGTTAACCGAAAAGTCCGTTAACCGAAAAGTCCGTTAACCGAAAAGTCCGTTAACCGAAAAAGTCTGGTAATGAAAATTCCGGAACAAACATCCTGGGACAGTGCAAGTGCCGGACATTCGCTTGCTATATGGTTTTCTGGTCTCGTTTTTTCACATTGCACTTTCTACATTTGGGTGAGGATGAGATGTTATTTTCCATCTATTGTTCTTTGGATATATATCGTTTCTTAGAGCCTGACCTTGTGCGGCTGTTAGCTTCCATCTGTTACCTTCTTGAGTTCTACCCTCTGTTGCCACTGACATGTTTTCATCACTGGCCACTTCTTTAGTCTGTCTATTGTACTGCCCGTGCATTGGTTTGTTGTGCCATTCTTCCATTCTGTTTGTAATTCTCTTGTCTGTATATTTCTGGGTGTTCGTCCACTTTCATCAGTCCTTCTTCCCATGCAATCCTGAGCTACTCGTTTTCACTTGTTTTCATATATATTGCCCCATTGCGCTGGTCTCGATGTTGACACAGTCCTCTATACTTAGTAGTCCTCACCCTCCTCCCTTTCGTGTTATGAATAGTCTGCCCGATTTGCTCTTGGGTGAAGTGCTTTGTGTATTGTCACGTGTTTCCTAGTTTCCTGGTCAATGTTGCTGAGTTCAGCCTTCTTCCACTCCACTACTCCTGTGTTGTATCTGATTACAGGTAATGGCATGTATTGATGGCTTTCATCAATATTTCTATGGGCGTTGAGTGTTGACTTGTGTATCGCCTTGAATCTCGCAAATATTCTTTCCTGATCATGTCCTTCATATCTGGCTGTTTTGATATCTTCACTATTATTCCCGGTATATCCTGTCTCTCTGTTTTGATGGTATTCTTATCTGGTAGCTTTATCTCTTTACTCATTGTCACTTTGCCTTTTTGTATATTAAGAAAGGCACATTTTTCTATTCCAAACTCTCTCCTGATGTCCCCAGATTCAATTCTTACAGTCAGGATTAGGATATCTATTTCCTAGATGATCTAACCATACAGCTTGATGTCGTCATGAACATCATTATTGGCAGGCAGGTGATAGGCCTGCAGTTACTGGCTAAATTTCCCTTACTCTTGTCTTTCTGGACTAAGGATATTCTTCCGGTAGTAATCCATTTGGGCGTATGGTGATTTGTGATACAATGCTGGAGTTGTAGAGCCTTGAAGTTTTTGAGCCAGTATCCATGGACTTCATCGGGACCTGAGGCTTTCCATTTGGGCATTTTCTTTAGTTGGTGTCTGACTGTCTGTCGTGATGTCAGTGAATCTTTGCCTTATTCTCCCTGTTTCTTCTGCCTTGACTTCCTGGGGAGCCATGTTGCATGTTTGTTGTGTGATACCGGATTGCTCCATATGTGTCCCAGAGTCTCTTATTTGGTTCGGTTTCAGGAATTTCTTGGTGGTTGTCTTCCCCTCTTTCTTGTTGGTTCCGAATAGTTTGTTCTGTTGGTATCCCTTATTCCTGTTCATGTACTGTTGGATCTTGTGTGCTTGGCCTTAAGCTTTTGTTTTACATCCTCTATTGTGTTGTTTAGTCCCCTCTCTAATACTTTGTATTTCTCGTTCATCCATTGTCTGATCTTTTCTACCCATTCCGTACTGTCTGTTACTTCGTCGGTGTTTCTTCGCGTGTCGTTGTTTGATACCTCATCACCCTTGTCGTCTTCTGTGGCATCGTCTCTCAGTTCGTCTTCTTGTAATTCCTTGCCGTGGTGTCATTTCCTTTCCTGTTAGGGGAGAGCCATTCCTTTTTCTTTATGCTTCTTACTTGGTCTGCCAGCCTCTGCTCTTGTTTGGGGGGTTTTATTCCTCTCATTCCAGATGTTGACTAACCTTCTTCTATATCCTCTCTCCGTCGGGTTGCTTATGATGTAGCATTTCCATATTTCCTTATTTTCTTCTCTTGTCCATTTCTTCTCGGTTTGCCTCTGTAGCTCCAGTCTCTGGTTGTTTGGTTACTATCGTTTGCGGTGGTCAGTAGCTGGATGACGAGCTCCAAGTTCCTGACCGTCTTCCCCAGAGAGTTCCATTTACGCCGTTGTCGTTTAATTCTTCATTTCTTTCTATCATTGCTTAGTTTTGCTATTTAACCCATTTATAGCTGAGTAGACTGGTAAAGATCCTTTTCCAAGGAATCAAAGCCGAGGAGAGAGCGGTCACCCATTCCAACGACCGACCAACCCCAATGTTGCTTAATCAGTCAATTGACGACCTAACCCACTCTGCCACTGCGCCACATAATTATTATTATTATTATTATTATTACTATTATTATTATTATATTTTATTATTATTATTATTATTATGTGAAATACGTGTATTCTGATCCCTACACATGACAGTTCCAACGACATCTTAGTTTTATATTTAGGACTAGTAACTTAGCTAGAATTTAGCGAAAAACTGAGACACAAAAATAGATATAAATATTTCCGTAAGAGCTCTTGCCGTTTTTTCTTCTCTCTGCTGTCAAGCTTTTGAATTTTGTACCTGCTCATGTTTTTCGGACTCGTACGTTATTTCCCTTCTCCTTATCTTTACTTCTAGTAATATGGCAACTCTTCCTTGGCTTTCCATTCTCTTTTGAAATATTGGGCATTGACGGTAAATATCCAAAGTCGACATCTAAACAGTGGTTGATGCTGGGTATAAGAGTCGGCCCATCACAGATAGTTTCGACCATGTCCTTTCCTTGTATTGACGTCATCTAGAGTAAAATATATAGACATGTTTCATGTTAACAGGCGTACAATAATCACAATAACATAAATATATATTTCTTGTCATTTGTAAGATCAATCTGTGGCTGACGCGGATAGCGAGCTGGGGTTGGGGAAAGCCCGTGAGTATTGCACCCTCACTTCGTGTGAAATTGCACATGAATAAAAAAGTTTTCACTTTCTAAATTCACCCTTCCCTGGGTAGAAGGAAGAATTTTATTTTCGTTTTTCTACGTGAAACTCTCTCTCTCTCTCTCTCTCTCTCTCTCTCTCTCTCTCTCTCTCTCTCTCTCCAAAAGAAACCACACGCGTCAGACCAAATATTTTGTGGGCATTAACTTCCTTTCCTGTCCTCTTCACGTTGCCTCTGTTCCTCTTTAATCTCCTCAAGTGCACGCGCGCGCCCTCAAGAAGAAATAAAGCATTCAAATGTCCACATTAATCCCATTTTTGGGACGACCAGTTGGATGGGCCTAATGCCTCCCAAAGTGACCACCGGAATGGACAGGTTGTCTTCAGCCGGGTTGGTCTAATCCTGGGTGTATTCCGGCGCCTCCGAAGCGAAGACTTTTCCCACCGACGCCAAATGAAAACGTTGAGAGAAAACGTTTGAATTTTCATTCAATGTTCATCAATAATTCGCCAGCAGAGGAATTATTGTATCTGACTGTATCTCATTTCATATTTTTTTTGTTTTTCCGGAACAGGTCACAGGTGTATTACGTTTTTTGTTTTTGCTGATAATTGACTGAGGAGATGTTTTTTGAACTATGTTTGAAAGAATTGAGGACGGAATAGAAAGGAAACTTTTGATAGTGACACTGAGAAATTATACATAGACTTTTGAATTTTTATTTCCCTTCCATTCCTATTTCTTTTGCTGTCTAACCTTTCTAGCTCCTACTTTTGTGGGGCTGGGGGGCGAGGGATTTCTCCCAATTCCACCTCCAGATCCTTGTGGCTCATCGCCTACATTTTTAAAATCTCTTTATATTGCTGTCCAACCGCTCAAACTCACTTTTTTCACTGTCTTGTAGCGCTAAATGGGTCGAAAGTGCGGCGGTGATTGGCTTAATAGCCCATACATATTAGATATATATTATATATATATATATATATATATATATATATATATATATATATATATATATATATATATATAATATATATATATATATATATATATATATATATATATATATATATATATTACACAAACCTCTGGGGTTCTAGTACAGGTTCTTAGGTACTTTTATTTACTAGGATCGTAGACAGTAAATGCAACCCATGTTCAGGAAAGCAGGCACAAAACGCTCCAGAAAAACTTAACAGTATTTATTACAAAACACAAATAACTTAAATCAGCCTGCGGGTTCAAGTAAAATACACACAACAATACAGCTTAAAGCAAGAGGACTAAATACCAGGTCCTCAATGAGCCACGAGGCACCCTAAAGCTAAATATCTAAATCCTAACAGAAATTCAGAGGAGAACAAATATTTCATAAGTCAGTGAGGATCCAAATATATGCCGGCCAAAACTATCCTAAATAACAAAGGCTGAAGAAGTGGAAGATATCAAAACAAGGAAAACCTAAATTTACCTAACTAGCCATACAACTAAAGATATAGAATATTACATCCACCAATAAGGGTAACAATAAACTTATAATATACACAAGTAAAAAACTATGATAATGTATACGTATATGTATATAATATATGTACTGCACGTACACTGACAGTTCTAATAATCCTTACGTCAGGGATGTCGTGCCGAACTAGGAGTCCATAGCGAGCGCAAAACTGCTACAAAGGGATGAACACGATCGCCAGAACAACAGGGGTATAAGGCTGCTCGAAGGAACAACAGCTATACTGTCTTACCTGGCGATTGCCTCCCTACGTTTCTCCTCACGAGCTAGCGCTCACAACACATCCCCGTAGAAATGCAGAAGGACGAAGGCAGAAGTTGCAGGTGAATCCGTAATCAGTACCGGGATCCAGCGATGGTACCAATATCCCATGGGCTCCTCCGACGGGAATAAGGGGTAATACGAGAAGTTGCAAATAGCATACGCTTCTGCGGAACCCCGTAAAGCGGACACTATGGTCGCAAGTGAACGAAGAGCCGTGATCTACAGCACCAGAGTCGCAGGTGACTAAGGCACTTACGAACGGTCGTGAGGAAAGATTCCAAACAGCGCCGTTTCCAAAATACACTGGTAAAAGGTCGTCCTCCACTAATCAAAAACAGCTGCAAGGGGATGGTCTGACAAGGAGCGTTCCAAAGCCCGAACTGCCGCGGGCAGACCATCAACGTTCACAGTACAGCTACGAACCATCCACCGTAACTCAAAAACAAATCACAAAACAATCGTTAGGACGATAGTTCACAGAAATAAACAAGGGAGGAGGAGGCGCTCAATAACACAAAAACTCTTACATTAACTAACAAGCATTTGGCTCTTAAGCAAAAAGAAACTTAAAAGGAAACAAGGCTGATTTAAACTGATAAATAAAAACAAAATCTTCGTATGTAATACCTTCCTCCCCCAAAACAAAACAAAATTATTCACATAGAATACATTTTTTTTAAACCTAAGCAAAAATGCTGAAAAGGAATTAACTTAAAACATTTCAAAGTAATCAATACACATGTACAAAAAAAAAAGAACAAAGTAACTATTCCAAATCTCTGGAAATAGATACTCAGCAAAATAATAATATACAGAATAACCCCCCACCCCCCCCCCAAAAAAAAAAAAATCATAGTCACAAAGTAAACTTACCAAAAGGCAACAGGGAACCTCAGATTAGACTGTCCCCACAATTCCATAAGCATACAGCTAGAAACCCTCCTATCATCTAACTGGGAGGGAGAGTCTACAAAGGCTAAGGAATACTAAACCTACCAAATTCCTAAAAAAGTTCAGGTATAACACAAACTAAGCTAAGGCTGAATACTCATACACACAACCTCTTCGCTACCACACACTTACCACCAAAGAAGTTTTTTATACAACCCAAGGAAAATAAATGAGAAGGGCAAGGGGAGCAGAGGAAAAACTCACGACTGCATCCAAGAGAGAGCATCAGGAATACGGTTATCAGAACCTTTAATATGTTTTATCACCAGCGTGAACTCCTGTAATTGCAGTGCCCAACACAAAATCCTCTGATTGGAACCCTTCATTCGTTCAATGAAGACAAGGGGATTATGGTCGGTCAAATCTCTATGGGATAAGAAAATTGGTTACATAGGGCTTAAAAGTGGAGTAACGTACGAACCAGGGCCAAGGCCTCCTTTTCGATAGTAGAGTATTTTCTCTTGGCCGCTAAAAGTTTCTTACTAAAATAAGATATGGGATGAACTTCTTCAGCCTCATCTCTCTGAAAGAGGACTCCTCCAATTCCAACGTCACTAGCATCAACAGCAATAATAAATGGTTTCTGAAAATTAGGAGACATTAGAATAGGATTGGCACCAACATCAACCTAAGCTTTATGACAGACTCTTCACACTGAGGTGACCACTCAAATTTACGGCCTTTTTCCAATAGTTTAGTAAGCGGCTGAGCAATGTCCTGAGAAGTTCCGGACAAACCTACGGTAATACCCCATCATACCCAGGAATCTCCGAACTCTCTGACATTGCACGGTCTCTTTAAATTCACAATGGCCTCTATATTAGCTTGTTTGGGGGCTACTGAACCCAAACCCACTTCATGGCCCAAATAGCATACTCTGGCCTTACCAAACTCACATTTACCAAGGTTCACAACAAGACCGGCAGCTCTCAGGGCTTCAAACACCTTTTTTAACCTTACCATATGCGTCCGCCAGTCGTTGCTGTGAACCACCCAAATCATCTATATATATATTTCCACCCCTTCCAAGCCACAAATGACCCTATTCATTAGTCGCTGGAAGTGCAAGCTGCATTCTTCATCCCAAAGGGCATCACTTTACACTCGTAAAGCCCAAAGGGAGTTACAAAGGCAGAAATTTCACGGGCTCGATCAGACAGGGGAACCTGCCCATACCCTTTCAACAAATCCAACTTTGTTATAAACTTGGAGGACCCTATCTGATCGAGACAATCATCTATACGAGGTAAAGGGAAGGAGTCATTTTTAGTGTGAGTATTTACCTTACGATAGTCGACGCACATTCGGAACTTTCCGTCAGGTTTTTTTTACGAAGGACAATTTGGAGAACTCCATGGACTCACCGAAGGTTGAATGAGGTCGTTGCTCCAGCATATACTTAATTTCTTTATCAACAATGTCCCTCTTCATTGGATTTAATCGATAAGGACTCTGCTTTACCGGGGAAGCACTGCCCACATCGACATCATGCTGGAGCAAGCTCGTTCGTCCTGGCGCATTCTGAAATAACTCTGGGAAGGCAAGAATTAGTTCCATAACATCACTTCTCTGATTAGTCTCCAGATGCTCTAATCCCTCCTTTAAAAAAAATTTCTAAGTTTCTGAACATTGTCAAATAGAGCATCAGAAGACACCTGACCAACCAAATTTCACAAAAAATCATCCGTAGGAGGCTCTACCACTACCACAGATACTGGTTCATAAACAATAGCCAAAGAGTCCTTACCACAGGAAGTATAAGACTTCAATCTATTTATATGAAATACCCGGCACTTTCGTTGGTCCCGGGGGCTTCAACCTCATAGTTTACCTCAGACAGCTTTCTCAAAACCTTCCAAGGTCCCTTATACCTTGGTTCGAGAAAGTTGTCCGAGTCTGTACTTAATATCAAAACCAATTCCCCGGGCACAAACGAACGTACCTTTGTCTTTTTGTCAAAATTAATTTTCATGGCAGCTTGGGAAGAAGCCAATTCTCTCGTGCAAAACTTCCAAGCCATAGATAGCTTTCTCCTTAAGGTTTCCACAAACTCACCCCACATTCATCTCTCCTCTTTGTCCAGACTCAATCACCTCTTGGACTATCTCCAGAGGACCAAATACCAACTCAAAGGGAGCAACACCGGTGGACGAGAGTTAGGGTGATTCCGTATGGCAAAAGAGCAAAAGGGAAGCCCTTTATCCCAATCCTCTCCTTGCTCATAACATATTTCTTTAATACACATTTAAGGGTCTGGTGAAATCTTTCCACCACCACCCTGACTCTCTGGATGATAGGGAGTACGCTGGTAATGTGCTGAATGGCCAGTTCAGCAACACTTACCCCGAAATACCCTACTTGTGAAATTAGTTCCACAATCACTGAATAGTACGAGGCCAAACCATATCTAGAGAAAAAACTCTATGAGTTTCTCAAACACCACACGAGAAGTAATCCTCCTCATAGGGAATGCATCAGGAAACCTAAATGCTCTGTCCATAACTGTCAGGAGATGGGTAACCCTGACTTAGTCCTAGGTAAAGGCCCAACCACATCAATCACCAACTCCACAAAAGGTTCTCCAATTGCTGGAATCGGATTTAAGGGGCTTTTGGAATTGGTTGATTGGGTTTTCCTATCACCTGACATGCTTCACAACTATTCCACAAACCATTTTACTGAAGACTTTAAGCCTGGCCACCAAAAATATTTATTTCTAATCTACTAAAACTTTTACACACACCAAAGTGGCCAGAGAAAGTGTCTTCATGTGCCAATTTCAAAACTGAATCTCTCAACTGAGTAGGGACCACTATCTGCTCGTTTCGAGATGTTATATCAAGGGCATGAGAGGAAGGGCGACTAACTCTATATAACACACCTTTTATAACACAAAATCGTGGTCTAGTCAAATCACTCGTATCACCCAGTTCAAAATTGAACTCTTCCTTCTGAGCTTCAATAAACTTTGAACGATCCCAATCAGGTTTTAATAACTTACCAAAAAGCTTATCACTACTACTAACTACAGACCTGGGGCCTTTTCTACTTCTACAGCTAAACTACTTAAATGTAAATCATCATCCTCATCATCATCATGTACCAATCTGCTGCCTTTGCAGCAGCTCGTGTCGTTACAGCCACTGGACAAGCATTCAAAGACAATATTGAAACAATTCACGTCCCTTGTCATCCAACATGTCATTACCCAGTATACCATCTATGCCTGGGATTGGTAGGCTTTCTACAACAGCTAATTCTGTCTTCCTATTATAACCAGGGAAGGACAATTCCACCTCAACCAAAGGTGCCGATACCATCGTGTTCAGGAAACCTCCCAAAACCACAAAATCACCTAAATTATTAACTAGGCCCTTCAAAGATCCTTCAATACCAGAGACCGAGCAGCCCCAGTATCCGCAAAAACTTCACCTTTAAGGTTTTCGATTCGTTAATTCAATTTGCCAAGCCAAATATATTTATCATAAAGTCATAAATCCCTACTAGATAAAGAACCAACATTTTCCCCCTTGCTACAACCATCATTAGCCATCAACACTGGTGGATTCTCAACCTGAGACTTATTAGACATAGGGTTATTTGATATTAGAGCTACCGGATTATTATTATTGTTTCTTTGGAGGTACCTCCTTCTGGCATTACACTGTGCTTGAAAATGTCCTGGTTCATTGCACCAGAAGCAGGTCCTTCTTACTCTATTACCATTACCAGAAGTTACCTTATTACTTTTGGAGAAGACTCTAGTGTAAGATCCACTTGAGCCCTCTCCCTGAGCATCTCCAGTCCTATTCTTGTGCAGATTCCCCTGACACATTATCTCCCGGACCACCTAATTTCTTTTGATAATTATTCGACTTACCAGGCTGAAAATTAACTACAGATCCAAGATTAACTGACCCGGCCCCCGATGAGTCAACACAAATGCATCCGCTATCTGGGCAGCCTTACCCAAACTGACTGCTTTAACCTCTTCAAGATAAATTCTTAATTCCTTGCTACAAGCCTTTTTAAATTCTTCTATCAACATAAGCTCTCTCAAGGAGGAGAAGGAGCGACTACTTGACGACTCTTAAGCCAGTCGTCAAACTGCTCCTCCTT
This sequence comes from Macrobrachium nipponense, assembly GCF_015104395.2. Classification (NCBI taxonomy): domain Eukaryota; kingdom Metazoa; phylum Arthropoda; class Malacostraca; order Decapoda; family Palaemonidae; genus Macrobrachium; species Macrobrachium nipponense. The sequence goes on along the minus strand of NC_061105.1, from coordinate 20,788,694 downwards.
GAGACAAGCAAATTCCACAAATGAGAGAGAAACAGGTTTAGTAAAATTACGAACTTAAGGCGATAGGCCTCAGGCACCAAGTCGTAAACCTAAGAAACTATTGCCTTAACCTTATTATAGTCCCTAGCTACTCATTCATCTAAAGCATTGTATACCCACCGAATTGCCTTGCCCACCAGCCTGCATTGAATCAAGACTGTCCACATCTCTGGGGGCCAAGACAACCGTGTAGCCACACGCTCAAACGCCTTAAAAAATTCTGGGGACGTTTCGCTCGTCAAATACAGGTACCAATTTCAACGCTGCCCCTATGATAAATTTATCCTGAGAGGACCAGTGGGAGTACTAAAGTGATTTGGGGAACCTCTTAACCTAGCCATTTCCAAATTGATTTTAGCCATAGCCAACTCATGCTTCCTCGCCCTCTCTTTCTCCTCAAACTCAAGTTTCATCAACTCAATTCTTTTGCATATAACATCATATTCACTGTTCTCCTGGGATTTTACAGGCTGTACCGGCGCTACTCAACATGGACAGAATTCTCTGGCAAAAATGGATTTATAATGATACTTCTGGTTTTGAAGGGAAAATTAGCGTGTCCTTCAAAAAGGGTACCAGTCCTAGGGGGATCCTCAAATATGAAAACCAGGATTTACACTCACACTACCTCTTGCTCTTCATCACTACTAGCAACACTATCAAATTCCTCAACTAAATGCTCACCCTCAGCTAGGCCCTGAGCTACCTGTTTTTACGGCCTCTAACGAACATGCCTTGTCTCAGCTGCCTTAAATGGTATTCCCAGCCAACGAGCACAACTTACCAGATATTCTTTGTTCAGAATGGATAAGTGTTTTTAAGCAGTCTGCTGACCCTAAAAATTCAGCGGGATCAAAAAATAAACTCCTCCATGATCATCAACCAAAACCAAGAGGGGGGAAGGTAACCACCTACTAAAAACAAAACAAACACTGCCAAATCCCCAAAGTGCTGTGCCACAAACCAAAAACCACAGAGTACACCTGTGTACGATCCTGTCACGGTCGCCAAATTGTTACAAACCTCTGGGGTTATAGTACAGGTTCTTAGGTACTTTATTTTGCTAGGATCGTAGACAGTAAATGCAACCCATGTTCAAGGAAAGCAGGCACAAAAACACTCCAGAAAAACTTAACAGTATTTATTACAAAACAGAAAATAACTTAAATCAGCCTTGCGGGTTCAAGTAAAATACATACAACAATAAGCTTAAAGCAAGAGGACTAAATACCAGGTCCTCAATGAGCCACAAGGCACCCTAAAGCTAAATATCTAAATCCTAACAGAAATTCAGAGGAGAACAAATATTTCATAAATCAGTGAGGATCCAAATATATTGCCGGCGAAAACTATCCTTCATAACAAAGGGCTGAAGGAAGTGGAAGATATCAAAACAAAGGAAAACCTTAAATTTACCTACCTAGCCATACAACTAAAGATATAGAATATTACCACCAATAGGGTAACAATAAACTTATAATGTACACAAGTAAAAAACTATGATAATGTATACGCTATGTATATAATATATGTACTGCACGTACACTGACAGTTCTAATAATCTTAAGTCAGGGATGTCGTGCCGAACTAGGAGTCCCATAGCGAGCGCAAAACTGCTACCAAAGGGATGAACACGATCTCCAGGACAACAGGGGTATAAGGCTGCTCGAAGGAAACAACAGCTATACTGTCTTACCTGGCGATTGCCTCCCTACGTTTCTCCTCACCAGCTAGCGCTCACACACATCCCGTAGAAATGCAGAAGGACGAAGGCAGAAGTTGCAGGTGAATCCGTAATCAGTACCGGGATCCAGCGACGTACCATATCCCATGGGCTCCTCCGACGGGAATAAGGGTAATACGAGAAGTCGCAATAGCATACGCTTCTGCGGAACCCCGTAAAGCGGACACTATGATCGCTAAGTGAACGAAGAGCCGTGATCTACAGCACCAGAGTCGCAGGTGACTAAGGCACCTACGAACGGTCGTCAGGAAAGATTCCAACAGCACCGTTTCCAAAAATACACTGCCAAAAGGTCGTCCTCCAATAATCCAAAACAGCTGCTCAAAGGGGATGGTCTGACAAGGAGCGTTCCAAAACCCGAACTGCACGCGGGCAGACCATCAACGTTCACAGTACAGCTACGAAACATCCACCGTAACCTCAGGAACAAATACAACAAAACAATCGTTAGGAATTAGTTAGTTCACAGAAATAAACAAGGGAGGTAGGCAAACGCTCCAATAACACAAAAACTCTTACATTTAACTTAACAATCATTTGGCTGCTTAAGCAAAAGAAACTTAAAGGGAAAACAAGGCTGATTTAAACTTGATAAAATAAAAACAAAATCTTTTGTTAATGTCAATAATATAATTATAGATATATATAATTATATATATAGTATATAATATATATATACTTATATATATTATATATCTATATACGATATGTAATATATATATGTATATATTAATATATATAGATATATATACTATTATTAATACTAACTTATATATATATCTCGATAATATAAGATATATATATATATAATATATTGATATGATATAATATATTATATATATATATATATATATATAATATATATATATATATATATATATACTATATACTAATAATTATCTTATAATAGAATTATATATAATATTATAATTATATACTATATTAATTATAATCAAATTAAAGATATATTATCTATATGATATATAACTAGTTATATATATATATATATATATATCTATATTAAGTATAATATATATATATATATATATATATAAAACCGGATGTGAGCAGAAAATTCGAGGTGGCTATGAACAAAAATTAAGCTTATTTGTCGCTCCATACAGAAGTTCAATTGGCTTAGTATTAAATTTAACCAATTTGATTTTAATTTTCGGTAAAGAATTCCATGAAGGTATAATAATGAAGGCTAAAGACGAAAAGGATAAAAACTGGGGCATTGCCTTCCCTGTCCATTTATGCAATAATGAGTTGTTTCAAACTTTTGCAACGAAGTGTTGGGTTTTAGAGTGATTCACCCACCACAGAATTATTGCACTTCAGTGAAATAGAATTGCATTACTGGTCCTCTCTAATGATACAGGCGATGGGATGAAATGGCTAATGTCGCGTACGTGGTGTAACGAATTCCGTCATATTTATGCAAAATGATGGATGTTTTACCTGCTTGTGAAAGGATGAAGGGAGGGGAGGTAAAGAATATGAATGGGAGCTCCGTTTCTTCGCAGAAAACAGAGGGTCCCCACATTTTGTTTCTGACCTAGAAAGTCCAGTGGTAGGAAATATAATTCCGATCAATTTTTTTACAATTGATTTCTGCAGACCACTCCTCACAATCCAGCTTCTAAAATTATGATACCTATTTCAATCAGAATATGATTTGGGAATTGGTAATCTTGGAACAAGTGGGAAATCATAAATAGACACTCAATAAAATAAGAAGACAAATAGGGCAGTTATTTCATTTTTAATTAGATTACCACCACACAAAACAACAACCCTAGAAAAGTGATGTGTTTTACCATCATCAGCTTGCGTCAAGGAAGCTTGATGCACTCAGGCCTGGGAGAAAAACTGAATGGTTGGCAATACAACGATTACAAACCCGACCTTATTTTATCAATGGAATGCCACCATCACCAAGGGCCTACAAAACGATGTTTCCAACAAAATCATGAACGACTTACAAAGATTACATTCTTCTCCGTATTGTCAAAGGCCAACCGCAGAAGATTTAATTATCCTGGCAAAATACTTTATATCCGCAGGAAAATTGCAAACTAATAATTATACAACCGAAGTACCTTCGAATTACCTAGCTGAATATTTTTTTACGGGACTTTGTGCTCGAGGTGATTAACATAAGATGCTCTTTTTGCTTAATTTTCTGGTTTTTCCATCGTTAGCAGGCAAACAGTTGTTTCTCTTGTTACCATTAATACACATGCAAAGAATATTATGGCGAAATTAAATTCAATAGGGTATATTGGTAATAAAATATGGCATGTAGATAACTATGCATTCCTCTCCACTCTGTGACACCACATCAAATATGTTTATGAGAGAGAGAGAGAGAGAGAGAGAAGAGAGGGAGAGAAGAGATAGAAGAAGAACGCCCTTGTTGTAATTGTTCGTAAACTGCACTGTGGTCCTTTTGCATAATTGCCTCAGAAGTGGCAATGGCGCGATGGCTGATCCACTATGTGTTTTGCTGGGATACAACAGAAACCCCAAACTCCTTCAGACTCGGGACCTCCCCAAGGTAGCGTCAGCAGAAGGCAGGGGAGTTTTATTAATCTGATTAGCTGAAGCCTTTGTGACGGCTGATTTCCTCCTCAGAACTTGTTTTGGCCTCATAATTGGTCTTCGAGGTTCGACCTATTCTAGCTTTGTTTTTTGCACCTGGTCCTAAAAGAGTTTGTTGGTTTTATCTTGTTCGTGGTACATTGGTGATAGTCTCTCTCTCCTCTCTCGTCTCTCTCTCTCTCCTCTCTCTATCGTCTCTCTCTCTCTCTCTCATGACATGTGGAAAAGGAATTCAAATTAGTTTTTTTACTTCTTATTTGATAGCCAGTTAATCCCAGTTATGGCAGTGGTTGGCCTGATTTTCCGAAAGTTTTAAGAAAAGTCCAAAAGCATCTACAATCGTTGGTCCACCCGCCAGGTACCTTAATTCGATACACCACCCCAAATCGTTTCCCTTGGATTGGGTTTAATCAGGCCATCACACAATATTTTTTTTTTATAGGGGGGTTTAGTCTTTTTAACCCAAAAGCTTGACCTCCTTTTTCTCTAGTAAATGTCATTGCATAATATAGGTTATATACGAGACGGAAGTATTTGCAATTGTTAAAATTGTTAGGTTTACAAATTAAGAGGAGAAATTGGGTATGCCGTCAAAAAAAAAAAAAAAAAACAAAAAAAAAAAAAAAACAATATCCCCCCTTCCCCTTACCCCGATTAGATGTTTATTCGTAAGTAACTCTGACTTTGGCTAACAGAATTTTACTTAAGATCATTTACAGTGAACCTATGCCATATTCCTATCATCACCTATTATCAGAACGTGTCCCCTATCTTGATCAATTCACTACGAAAGATAGTCCTTTTTTTTCTATAACCTTCTTTCGTCCAGTTAGCTATACCTTTCAACCTATTTATTCAATAATTTTCTTTCAGAGAGTCATTCACCTCTCATTATGTAACGTTTACCCTCCGCCGATAGTATCATTTATACTTCCAAGATTCTTCTTTCATATTGGCCTATGCAGCAAAGTTTACTCTTCTCCCTCAATCCACGAACTCCTCGGTTCTTGAACTGCCTTTTCTCGTCACCCGCTCCTTTCCTTATAGCAGGTCCTAGTTTCTATCTAGGTTACTTCTATCCCTCTCCAAACCAGCCCTACTTCCTTTCCTCCATTAACTGCAGAAAGTTTTAATCCCGGATCTCTCCGCCGAGCGTTCCGGGAGGCAAAAACCGCCCAATTTTAGAGCAAGTTGCGCGGGGCTGCAGATCCCCGTAAATGGACTATTGGAAATCCGGCCTCATTGGCGTCATTTCATCAAACATGGTGAAAAAGGGCGATAAAACGCGAGGCTATTATTTCGACTGCCTGAAGCCCAGTACCATTTGCCCAGTTTGTTTTATTCTCGACCGGAGTTAGGGAATTTTGGATGACGTGCAACGCTGTTTATTGAACATTTTCTTCTTTTTTTCCTTTTTCGTTTCCCGCCCAAATTGTTTTCTTTTTCTCTGTCTAGCCAGAACAGTTTTAAATCCTTCGGTTCCCAAATAGGTTCCTTTTCCTTTTTCCAGTTGTAATTTTTCGGGGGGGTTTTCACCATGATTTTGCTTTGTATTAATTCTTTTAATGAACTTCCTTGAGTCGGTTAATTTGTTTTTAGGTTGTTTGGAGGAGCATATGTAAGTAGCACCTGTTGATTGGATCAGATCAGAATCTTTTCTTGGAGCTTTTTATTAAAGTATAATGCGGTTTTTGACAAAACATATCTGATGAGTTAAAGTCCATGAACATGTAAGCCCGCAAGGAGGTTCTACTCGAAACTGGGTGGTTTTGCCAGAAATAACGACAATTCGAGTCTCAACGTGCAGTAAAAACGACGAAGACAATTCCCTTTTGATAACCCCATCACCTCAGTATGCATTAGGAGCCCTTTAGCAACTTTCCTTCTCCACTTTGTTTCCTCAAGGAGAATTATGAAAAGAAAGGGGCGATCTGGAAGGAAGAAGAATTTAAACCACCTTTATCACGACATTAATCATATCAAGCCCTATTTGCTTTGCAACTCCCAATTAATGTTTGGACGTTGTAATCACGCAATGTTTTATGCAAAAATACTTCGGAAGACCTGCCAACATAATTTGTTAATTCTTTTTTTTCAGCTTAAGTAACAAACCTTTGTATCTCTGTCAGTCGTGGAAAGTTGCACCATGTAAGTAGGCGCTTGCAAAAATAAAAAGTTCATTAAAAATTGTTTCACCTTTTGTGTCCCGTCCTAAGACTTCTGGGTCCTTGATCATCTATAAATTCTCACATTATGGCCTAACAGAACCACTTCATGAGCTCTTAATGGTCGATTCATCGGGTTTGAAGGGCAGACTATGTTTTGCTTGCACAATTAGGCTATTGATTATTTTTCTACGTCCCTTTGCTTTTTCCATAAATGCGTTGCGACACCAGTTTTCTTGAAGGGTGGAATTAGTTTATTTTGTGTTTGGTTGCGTTTTTGTTTCATAACTGATGAAATTATAACGGACAAATTCTGGCAAGAATATTTTGTTTCGCCAACATAATGTGGGGTTTCCCAAGCCTTTGCTATTATCTTGCTAATGCTCGCTAATTTCATAAGATTCCAGTGAAACATCATTTATTTTTACTTGAATTGGGTTTAATTTAAAACTCTTGAGGTCAAAGGTTTTGTTTGGAATTAATCACGGAGAATTTTCCAGGCAAACGCCAGACAGGGTTCTCTTCACTCTTAGGTTTATTTGATCCCAACCGGAGATTAGTGGGACAATTTTGGCTGCTACAGCAAATTGCAACGTTTTGGTTACTGCGCCCTCTCCAACCATCAAGGTAAACTAGATATACTGTAATCTCCACTTTAACCTTTGTCAGTGGAGGAGAGAGAGAGAGAGAGAGATAGAGAGGAGAGAGCAGGGAGGAGCAATGAGATATCCATCCAAATCATGAAAGCAACTTCAAAGGTCGCTGCCACCTCCCGATAAAACATGGGTAACGATTCAACCTCTGTTTGTTCCAACCCAAAAAAAAAAAAGACCCCACGAAAGAAAAAACCCCAAAAAAACCAAAAAACAAAAAGAACACCAAAAAAAAAAAAAATTGAAATAAAAGTGGAATGAGGGTAACCCATTTCAACCGGAATATAAAGAATATTTTTGAAAACAGCCAACTACCCAGGTAAAGGGTAAGGAATATTTTTATAGAGTAACCAGGTTCAAAGGAAATATAAAAAGGATTTAAATTGTAGAAAGGTTTGCCTAAACTAATTACGACATTTTAAATGCAGATCTTCAAGGTCTAAAACGTGGTTAAACTTTAAAAATTCAAAAGCTTTGCAAATTATCAAAAGAAGATTAATATTTTCAACCAATCTGTAGACTTTATTGTGAAAAAATTCAAAGGTATCATAATATTCAGCTGTTTTTGGGAATATAAATTTGACGATCACTAAAATTTTAAAATCACCAATGGACCCCATTCTTATTTTTCCCTGTGGTTCCCCGTTTGACCAATCTGCATCTGGTAGCATATTATTTTCTTGACGTTAAGAAAACGGTTTCCAATTTAAATTGCTTGCATTAATTCAGTAATTTCGCCTTGAACTCCTTGAAAATGAATAAATTAAGATTCTGGTCACCATCTTGTTATTCACGGCCCTTGGTTTTCCTTTGCTTAGCCCCCATTGATTTTAGAAACCACCTTCCCCTCCCTCAATGCTCTCTCTTCCTCTCTCTCCTCTCTCCCTCCCCCTCCTCTCCCTCTCCCTATCCCCTCTCTCTCTTCTCTATAATAAGCTCTACCTCGTCTCGCCTCCCCCTCCTCTCCTTTTTGAAGGGTCCTTCCCTCTCCCCTCTTGGACAGGAAGGGTCTTCGATCGTTTTGAAGAGGGGGGGCAACCGTCTAAAATATCATTCTGGGGTGAAAAGAACGGGGGGCCCCATAGGGGTTGACAGGGGGAGGGGGGCGAGTTTTTTCCCGGCGAGGGACCCCAAAGGCGGGGGCAACAAGAAGGGGGGAAACAGAGGTCGGGGGGTTCAGCTAGGGGGGGTAAACCAGGGGAAAAAGGAAAAGAACCGGGGTAAGTTAACGGGGGAATTTTAAGAGAGCCCGCAAGCTTTTGAGAAGAAGATTAATTGGGGGGAAGAAGAGAGGGAGAAAGAGGAGGGAAAACCGGTTTTTCCACGGAATTTTACTTGCGGAAGGGAGATAAAATTGCAATAGTAGAGGTGTCCATCAAATCTCTCCCATTGCTCCCTCCCCTCTTCCCTCCCTCTTCTTCGAAGCGGAAAAGGTGGGAAAGAAAGGGGAACAACGGTTAGGGAGCAAAAAGAGGACCCGAGGGGAAAGGACTTGGTTAAGGGACGGGACAAGGCCCGGGGGGGTGTTTTCCCAGGGGAGGGCCGAAAGGGGGGCTCAACCCTATGAAGCGGGGGGGAAAGTGAAAGAGGATGGGGGAGGGGGGGGGGGGGGGACGGGAAAATCGAAAAGTCGAGACTTCCCCTCAAACCCCGATCCGGAGGAGAACGAAAGGGATGTTCAAAGGGAAGAAGAATCGAAACGAAAGGGTGAGGAAGGATGATGAGATAGGAGGGAGCGGTGGAAGGCAGGAAGATCGAGGGAAGGGCGAGAGAGAGAGGAGAGAGAGAGAGAGAGAAGTTTTTATAATTACTTGATTACCATTCTATCTCTGGCATTTTTCGGAGTCGTCGAATGCCATCATCTCTCACATGTCATGTATTTTTTGCGGTATTTTTTTTTCCCTGCCTATTTCACCCTTTTAAATTCGTTTGTCATTGTTTGTTTTCCTTTTGTTGCCGGAAGTTTTTGCATTTTTCTTTCCGGCGCAATAAATTGTTCTTCTCGATCTGGGACTTTTGTAAAGGGTCCGAGTTTTTGTTACTAGACGTCTGTTTGTTATTGCCTCGGTGAAGAAAAAAAGCGAACAAAAAAACGTATCTTTTTTAAATTTTTTAGGCAGCTTTAACAAGAATTTTTTTTTCGTTTTGCCTTTGTGAGAGTAAATGGCACATTATTAGTATAACTCTTCAGAGGTGGCACATACTTTTAGGTGGGGAAGTTTGTATTCGAACCTTTATTCCCTGGACCTCCGTTTGAGAGTTGTCTTTAGATTCCCCTGTTAATTGGTTTCTTGAATTATTTACTTCTATTTACATCAATGTTTCAGGTCTCGTTTGAGATATTGTATTGTTCAGGTATCACTGAAAAAAAGTTTGAGAGAGAGAGAGAGGAGAGAGAGAGAGAAGCGAGAGAGAGGAAGAGAGAGAAGTCTTCTAGGGATATAACATAACCTAGCTCTTCATCCTAACAAGAGACTAGTTGCTTTACTAAAGTAACTCACGAGAAATAAAGCATATGAAGTTTTTTTTAATTTTACTGAACCTCTTCAGTCAAATTATAATTCCCATCAGTAAGTAAACTTTTTCTTCCTTGCAGAGTCTTTTGTAAGACTCTTTTGGAGCCAATAAATTATTCTTCCGATCAAACATCACTGTCCAGCACCTCTTAAACTTTGTAAATAATCAGAAGGGTAAATCATACTCTTCCAGACTTCTTTTCTAAATGTGGCAGTTTTCCCAGTATCCAGAGACAGTAATCCAAGCGGAAGAAGTTCCAATGTTTTAAACTTCCTTCAAATGACTGTTTCCAGATTCCAATAATGGGTTTATTAACAAATGGCCCTTTCCAGCATCCGCACACCCCCTTCTCTGCCCTCCCTCCAGACTCCTTTGTTACAAAATTGATGTTCTTCCCGAGCATCCGCCAGACAATCCGTACCTGTGTTCCTTTTTCCAGAACCTCCTTCGTTAAAAACAGTTTCCAGTTTCCATAGACAAAGTAACCCAAGACCGCGCAGGACAATCTGTCCCATGTAGAGGTCAAATTGAATATTTTCGTCGTAATCAAAATGGCCCTGTTTTCCAGCTTCCACTGATTTCCCGTTCTCTGATTCCGAACTCTTTTCTTTGAAGAGACAATATCCACTTTGCCAAAGACAGTAATCTCGTTATTAAAAATGGGCCCTTTCCCAGCATACACAAATTTGATGTCCGTGTTCTGGACTTACTTCTTTAAAGCAAGTGGTTTTCAACCGCTGGTACACTGTAACCGCCCAAGGTGGGGTCACGCACCCCCCGTTGGTTACTCCCGAATGCATGTTAAATGCCAACCTTCATGTGCTTCAGCTAAAAACTGCTCCTCGGCCAACTATGGATAGTTTGAATGAAAACCAGTTTCAGGCCATTTCATTAACTACCTTTGCAGTTTGAATTGTAATAATAAATGTATTTTGTTTTTGGCAGCTTCAGGTACCATAACCTTGAACATTTATTGCAAGAGACAAATAATTATAAAAACTATTTTTTTATTTAATGCAATTCTATATGTTTTACAATATTATTGGGTTTATTTCAGGAGAGTTATGTTACTGCTTTTTCTGAGCTGCTTTTTATTTTCCACGTTGTACAAAGTGAAGGTGGGGGCACCAGTTCTTAAGGAGGAATTTTCCAGTTTCCCCTATACAAAGGTAACGAGATTAGAGCAGGATCTCTGTCTTCGAGGATTCTTCCCTCCACCGATAACGAGCTATGCCAGCATCGTTTTGGGAGGATATTCTTTCATAAAATGGCATTTTTCCAAGTTTAATAGCCTAGCGAATTCCCGAAGGAGAGCTTGGCTTCATTCTGGAAGATTGATATCCTAAACCTAAGACTCCCACCCTTTCCTTGATTTTTTTATCTCCAATTTAATTTGCGAAGGAAGTTCATGGTCTTGTACAAAAAAAATCCTACACTTGCACCACCGTTTGTATAGATATTATTATATTATATATATATATTATCTATATATACTATATATATAATATATATATACATTATACATATAGAATATATATATATAATCTTTATCATTATATACTATAATATAATTAATATTAGGTATATATTACATATATATATAATGTGTATATTAATATTATATATAGTATAAATATATATAATATATATACAAAAAAATATCTATAATATAATATGAATATATATATATATATATATATACATGTCTGTGTGTTTTTTGTGTGAACTACAGGACCTACTATGGAAGAGTCCTGCTAGTCACAAGCCCTGCACCTGGCAGTGTTTACTCAGAAAAGCTTAATATATCGAAAGCTTCTAAATTTCCCCATTGATTCAACCTCTGGGTATAGGTGTCCGATAATAAGCAACAATTTACATTACATCTCCCCCGCCAACCGTGAAAGCCGAAGGGGATCTGCTTCCATCGAAGTTTGTTACACGAGGCCACCTTGTTGGTGGCAATCAGATACCTCCTAACAAAATCACGTGACGTGACATGACACACGGTCTTGTTGATGACTTTTCTCTAGATACTGGGATCAGGCAACTGCAACCGTTTCGTGTTGGCAGAAGAGGAACAAATTGTGGAACGATATTTTCCCAATAGGCGGGAAGTGTTTAAAGGATTCCTCTTAGTTTGTACTTTGGTTAGAAATAGATTTGAGATTTTGCGTTGACGTGTTATAATTGTTGGCGAATATTTTTGGCTGTTGGCGAGACTTTGTGGAAGAAGAACAACGATTGACTGTTTATCAGTAACATAGAGTTTGGGGGGCGTGGCCGTTTTTGATCCTAAGACAGGAAATCAAGACATAAGTCATTTTGATCTGTCCCTACTGTAATGGGTGAAGCTTCAGCCCTTCGTCTTGAGGTAACGCCAATGAAGAGGTTTGATAGCAACATTCTTCAGAATCATTACAATGGAAATTTGCATTTAACCTCAGAGGAGAGGCTGAGCTTAATTCTTGTAATCCCAGAATAGAACTTGTGAAACTAAACATCAAAAAGATCTTTTGAGGATAGCCCTTTTCACAAACTATTTAATTCCAAAAGGAAGAGAGAGAGAGAGAGAGAGCGAGAGAGAGAGAGAGAGGAGAGAGAGAAGATTGAAAAAAACAAAAAAAAAATTTTTCATTTAAAGTCGATAGTAGTAAAATGTTAGATAATCAATGTTTTTTTTTCATTTCGACCCAGGTAATTGATAACTACGCCACTCCAATTATTAGCAAAGAACTCTCATTGTTCTAATTGGATTCTTTGGAAGTTTCCATTCGTAACTTATACATTGTAGTTCCGTTATTATCACTCTCTAATGACTCCAGTCCTTTCATCCGATATTAGTGTTAATTAAACTAAATACAAATACTTTCCGTATTCGCTAAAATTGTTACACAGGTCATATTCATTTGGCTTTAGTATAGCACCGTTAAGACAGAAGTGACACATATAATATATATATATTATACTATATATATATATATATATATATATATATATATATATATATATATATATATATATATATATACATGTCATATCACATTACCGTGGTTCATATACATACACCTCTTGTAGGCGGTGTGTGTTCAAGCTTCACTGTCGTCCTAGATTTGTTTGGTTTCGATGGTTTGCGCCCGGGAGCCGACAAATCTCTTATCGACAAAAAAATTCTTCCCCTTTGGTTAAAAATATAGGAAAATATATATTCATTCCGAGGAAGAGTGAATTAGATAATATAGGACGTTCGTAGCTCGATATATATATATTATATATATATATATATATATATATATATATATATATATATATATATATACTAATATATATATATATATATATATATATATATATATACTATATATATGTGTGTGTGTGTATGTATGTATGTATGTATGTATGTATGATATATTACACTGTTACCAAGCTAAAGGAAAAGAAGGAGGAACGAAGAAGCACATTGAAAAAGTAGTAATGGTATAACGAAATGGGAGCAAATATGAATGGCAGAATTCATGTAAAGTCAAAGAAACAGAGTCTGATATCTGATCAGAGAGAGAGAGAGAAAGAGGGAGACGCGCAAATAAAACAGGTATACTAGTACATTGATGAGTTCGATCTTTATTAGGTAACGAGAGAGAGAGAGAGGAGAGAGAGAGAGAGAGAGAGAGAGAGAGAGAGAGAGAGAGCTAATTAAGGGAATGTCAACGAAAAATGGACCAAAGTTTCTGCTGAATTCTGGATTGCCCGACTGAGAATCCCCCTTTTTTTTTTTTTTTTTTTTTTTTTTTTTTTTTTTTTTTTTTTTTGGTCACGGATCAAACTCCGTTCAGATTAATTCGGATCAATGTCCCACGTGTCGAATATAGGGATTTCGTTTAAAAAAAGTTGTTTACTTTGTCTGTGAACACCTTCAAGTGAGTATATGTTTTGGAGTTCTGTAAATATGTTTATTTTTCTGTCTAGTTAATGAAATTTATATAAATTTTTTTTAAATATGACGCCCAAGGGATTTTCCCCTTAATCAGATCAGAGTCTTGAATCTAAAAAAATTTATGAACAATTATATTCTTCAATAAACACTGAGAAGATTTTATTTTGCATTGATGTCATCATACTTAATAAAAGACAGAAAAATCATTTCATCTCATGTTTCCGAGATCAGTTTCCGCGTCATGAATTCAGAAAGGGCAGCAACAAAGGAAAATGATTCGATATCTTACTGGAAATATATTATGCTCTTTGGAATATGGAATGAAGCTTTTAGCAAAAAGTTCAGTCTGAGTTGATTCCCATCAAAAAGTGGTTTATCTTCTGCTGAGGCCGAACGAACACAAATCAAGTTAAATGAGAATGAAATTGAAAAAAAATATAAAAACTCATCTCATGATGAATGTTTCTTCATATATTTTGTTTCAAAGGAAGGCACCTCACTCTGTGGACATCATAAAAACATCACAGTAAAAAAAAAAATAAAGAAATAAGGAAAACCTAATTTGAGTTCACCCTCTTTCTTATCATCCATTTCTTCACTGGGATGAAAGAGAGAAAATGGGAAATAAAAATTAACGGAAGAACAAATAACATCAGACAACGACTCCCTGACAATCGTCAACTATGGCTAACTTGGCTGTTAGCGAAATGAATCATCATATTGTGGCTTAATTCACTGAAGGCTATTTTTTTATATAGGATCAAGTTTCCTATTCGAAGACTTTTGTGTTTGAATTTTTGTTTTCGTTAATCTCGTCGATATAGATTAGAGAAAAATTGTTTTTTTTTAATTTTTTGTAAAAGGGACTAAATTTCATCTCTTTTCGCTGTTAGTGATAATTAATCGAACTATGTGCGTTAATGAATGTCTTAAAGGCACAGTAATCGGGTTGTTAACCTTAGCTCTTGCCAGTTAGAGACAAGTGCAAAACACTGGATTCCTCGAAGATGCTGAAATGAAAAAACAGACAGGATAGCTTACCAGTGCACCTTTGTGGTCATTGACACTCTCCGAGGATCACGAGTTTCATGCATGAAGCATGCATGCCTATTGTGGTGTCAATCGGTGAGTGTGTGTGTGTGTATGTTTGCAAACGAGCAGAAAATGACATATTATCTGAAGAACAGTTGCTAAGGTGTGACTCACTGATTTTGATTGACAGAGTGTGGTACACGCCTGGAAGAGGTGTTGCAGGTCCGTAGGACAAGGTAACGTAAGAGAGAACTTTGGAAAAGTTAACAATTTAAGTGAAAATTACTTGAGCCTAGAGAAAAGGAAGTGAGGTGCATCACACATTTATTTATTGACTACTTTAATATTTAAGTGATGTCATATTATGGTCTCTTTATTTCAGAGGATTTGAAGTCACCAATGGTTTATTCTCTGACTGGCTTTGACTATTAATAAACTATTAATATTTGGACACTTAGGGGAAGAGGGGGTACTTACTTAAATATGATTTTTAAGGGGAATATGATAGTTTAACGTTTCTTTTGAGTCATAGTTAATTAATTTTATTCCTTTTATTTTAATGTTAGCTGATTTTGGGAAATAAAAAGTATATTTTTGTAACCATGGGAGTTTATCTTTGCCGTTGTTTGTCTCTCAGCCAACTCCAAAGAGCATGCAACGGAACAAGGTAGGTTTAAGTTGCCAGTTAGATGTTTTGTTTCCTTTTGTTTAAATGAGTATCATTTGCCCTCTAAAATCCCCAATAGAGTGGTGGCAGTGGTTAAAAGTACATTAATGCTTATAGGTAGCGCCTTCAAAGAGACTATATAGGTTAGGAATATTTTGGGGGAGAGTGGTTATAATTAAGTATCGGGCAACTGACTCTATTACTTTACTTAAGGGTATTTAGAAGTAGTGTACACTACCTAGTGTGGGTAGTCATCTTAGCAGTTGTTTAGTGTAAGGATGTGTTCCTGTGTTTTGGGGGGTAAAGTGAATATATATCATAACGGGAATTAATTACTCATGGTTCCAAGAGTAGCCGGTTCCTTTTCCTTACTTCGGTCCTATGAACATGTGAGTGTATAAGTTTATTTTCTCTTTTTTTTCTTTTTATTGGTTTAATTTACTCAAAAGTGTATTCCATTTTGATGTCCCTCGGGATTCGGTGGACATTAGTAGTTTTGTGGTGTTAAAATACATTAGAAGAGTACTATAAGTTTCGTTTTTGTGCTTGGCAATAGAGAGAAGAGAGAGAGAGAGAGAGAGAGAGAGAGAGAGAGAGAGAGAGAGAGAGCGTGAGCGAGGCAGCCGAGTGGACATTTGCACTAATTCAGCAAATTTTGGAACGACAAACGTTTTCTTTCTCAAACTATCCTCTTCCCGTTTTTTATATAGCAACGTGACCTTGTACCAGTTAAATCAGCTGATTAACCTTGAACCTGAGAAGCGGCTAGTTGCACATAGTGGTCTATTGGATTGGTGCATGTTTTTTTATCTATTATTGGTAGATAATGTACTATTATTAATTTTGGGTTGGGGGTTTGTGTGTGTATAAATATATCAATGTTACTGAGGTCGGGGCGAATCCTAAAGTATGAGTTTTCATAAAGAAAGCAAAATGGCTTATGCAAGTGGAAACCACACACTGGTACACAAAATAACAAGCATAAGTAAAGAGGGGGTTAGCCCTTTTTGAGGTATTGTGTTCAGCGTTCTTTCCCAACCAGTGCAAATTTTTATTGAGAGGTGAATAACTATTTAAAAAACGCAAGGGAATTAAGATGATACAGAGGGTGTTCACAGAGCAAAAAGCCTTGTTAGATTTCAATAAAGGAGATTTATCTTTTATGTATAGGAGTTTTCCGTACACAAAATGTTGGTCATGGACAAATTACAAGCATTTTTAAGAGCAGCTTGTGGCTCAAAGGAACACGGTGATATAGTAAGAGATTTAAGAGGTCTGTAAAAATTTGGAAAGGCACAACAAGCATTATTGAGCACAGATCAAAACTTTTTGACTCAGTAGGAGAATGGATACAGAAATTGAAAAATTCCAAAGTGTGTAATTGTAAAATAATGTCTCACTCAACAATTTACACAAATTGATACATAGTGGACAGTTTTTAATGAAAAGATTGACCTACATCACACAAAGGACTAATTTATGCCCAAATTCAGAAACATTTGTCCAATTGTCCCAGGAGGGATAGTACATTTTTTAATGGGACCGGTCAAAGAAATGTGATGCAAGGAGACACAGAATTTCCTTCTTCCGTTTGTGTGCAAAAGTGGAATATAATAGAGGATCGATCGATCAAAGGCAACAGCAGTTGGGTTGCTGCAATTGCAATACACCAGGGCACAAACAAAGAAAGTATGTAGAGTCAAATATTGTGGAATGTGTAAAAGTGTGATCACTGTTGGGAAGCCTGTCCGTCTCAGATACGGAGAGATGCGAGACCTACACCTCAAAAATTGGGAGTTACAATACAAGAATTTCCCAGGCAGGTCACTTAAGAGGGCAAAGGGATTGGTAAAATTTTTTAAAGTTTTTTGAGTTGATCAACAAAAAGGGTACAGATGATTTGTACATGCCATTGTGGCTCCGTGGGGGACACCCCAGAGCCCAGGCCTATAGTATATGGAACAGTGGAGGATGTGGATATCCCGATCTTCATAGACACCCGGTGCGTCTACCAATTTAATGGACCACAATCTGTATCAATCCCATGTTCTCACATTACCCTTTGACCTCAGTGGGGACGGTGTGTGATATGCAAGCCCATAGAATTAAACTCACCCTGGGTTTTGTTAGAATACAGTTTACTCTGGGTGATAGAGTGTTAATAGAAACCATTTTTGGTTATAAAAGGGGTTGTGTTGGGCAACAGACTTTTGCTGGGCCATCCTGAATGTAGAAGACACAAGATATCGGTTCATGCAGGTATCAGTGGTATAATGGTTGGAATACCCGGTGTTTTTATCCCTTATGAGGACACAAGTGAAACTGAGGATATGGGGAATACTGAAAATGGGTGTGCATTTGGTGGTGCTAATGGTAATGATACCAGGGATATGGGGAGTGGTAATACTAAAGCCCACTGATGATACATGAAGAACTGCGGTAATGTTACATGCGATATTGATTTTGGTGGGTGTGATATGGCGTTATGGGTGGTGATACTGATACTAAAACTGATATTATTACTGATATAAAGTCACTTTACCCCCCAAAACACAGGAACACGTATTTACACTAAATAACCAGTAAGATGACTACCCCCGCTAGGTAGTGTACACTGCTTCTCCCATCCCCTTACGTCAGCAATAGTCAGTTGCCTGATACCATAGAATTTCATAACCAACCCATTCTCCCCAAAATATGCCCTAACCTAATAGTAGTCTCAATCAAGAGGCACTTACCTAATAGGTCATTAATGGTACCTTTTAACTGCTAACCAACTAACTCTATTAATTCCTGACCAGTACCGACCCAGATCAGCCCATGCATAGCCAGATCTTTTTATAAGAATAAATTGGAGGACGTAATATTTATAGCCAGTGGGTTTTTTTGCAGGTCCGTCTTAGTGAAAATAGTAGGAATGTACGGTCTTTTCAGTGCCCAAGGGACACTATGAATTTACACGGATTGTTGTTGTTGTTGATTGAGGTGGCCTTATGCCAGCATGGGCTCTTTATCATAGAGCAGCCCGTAAAGACACTTTCAGTTTAGGGTGTCATGAAAGCTCCCAGTCAGATATAGTTGTCGCCACTAACCAGATGCAAATGGAACATTTCTCCTCTGGGCTCTTATGCGGGTTCCCTGTCCGAATGAGATTTGCGTGTTCAGTCACCCGACTCTAAGTATGTGACCAGGAAACTTTTCGGTCATATCCATCTTATGAAAATAATATAATTATTTCTTTG
>NC_061105.1:20760100-20765100 GCF_015104395.2 Macrobrachium nipponense | reverse complement strand
AATGTTTCAAAATTCAGCTTTAATTGGTTCATTTTGAGACGTTGGTAATCAAATTTGTTTTTTTATTTGTTCTTTATTTACTTCTCAACAGTTTCACATATTTCCACATTTCCGTTGAAGAGAAGAACATTGATATCGGTTTTCGTTGGTTCATCTTCCTTATGCTTTGTTGTTTCTATTCCTCAATAATAATGAAATATATTTGAAGTATTAGTTGTTAATATCATCCTATTATTATTGTTATTATGTCACTATAATGGAAGTTATTATTTTATTATTAATTATTATATATTATTATTATTATTATATTATTATTATTATTATTATTATTATATTATTATATTATGTTTTCTTTTTTGTTATCACTTACGACAAATCTGTTATATAACAATAATAATTCAGTGATATAATGACAAAGATAATTAGTTTGAGTGACTAAAAGCCGCAGAGGCGACGACATATTGCCATTAGAGGGTATTAATTACGCTCCTTAAATTATTCTTGCTGGAAAGCAAGGGGGAAAAACTCCTCCCTGAAATGATGAATGTTTTACCTTTTACTTTCTTTTTCTTATTTGCTCTTTTTGTTTCTGCTACATTCCCCTTGGTTTTTGTTTTTGTTTTTATTTGTAATTGAGATATTATGCTTTCATGACTATTTGTATTTTTCAATACAAAATTTAGAGATATTTTCCATTTGAAGATGGTGTTGTTGATCAATTTATGATCAAACAATCCTGCAATATTATTATTATTATTATTATTATTATTATTTCTTATTATTATGATTATTATTATTATTATTATATTCACGAATTTTCATGTGTAAAACAGGAAAACAATATATTGATAATATTAATTACAGCTTTATACATAGTGACATAATATGACAATAATTAGAATAATAGCGGTAGTTACTATTACGGATATAAATTTCAGTATCACGTGACGTTTCGACCTTTTCGTAGGTCATTTTTCGGACGAGTCAGTTGAAGAGACTGTATCAAGAAAGTTTGTGGGGTCGTATTTATAGCGGCTCGGACCCAGAGTTGCATTCTCATTGTTAATCTATATTTTTCAACAGCCGAACAGGTAATTACTCAACGTTTTTTTTTTCTTTTTTTTATAGAAACTTGTTTTTCATATGTGCATCTCCCAACTCAATGTTTTTTTATAGAAACATTTTTCATTGTGCATTTCCCAACTAATTATTTTATACCAATAAAATTTGTCTTATCCATTTTTTTCCTTTTAGCTTCACAGGTTTCTTTTTAAAGGGAACTTAACATCAAATAAAATGCATTTAATAAAAACTATTAAAGATTTTAATTTTGAGGATTAACAGTGCTTTCAGTGGAATAATGATAAAATAAATTTTTATTTTTTGAGTAATAACAGTGCTTTCAGTGGAATAATGAATAATATACATTTATCGAAACTGCTACAAACTTACCAGATGATTAAAATGAATAAATAAATAAAAAATTACAAATAATGTGTATGGCTTTTAAGTACTGTAATCTATCTAAATTTTCATTGTCATCTGAGAGTTTTTTAACCTTTCATTAACTATTGCACAAATTTTTAGTACTTGTAGGCATAATGCCGCATAAAGCATGTTGTATTGTTAGTTCCCCAATCATTTTACTTTTTTTTTGAGTTTGTTCATAAGACGAGATCAATTTGGATGAACAACTGACATTCGTAGTTGAAATGTGCGTTGCCAGCCTTCAACCGCATTGTTGTTCGTGGTATTCCTAGCAATGTCTTTTCTCGTACATTCCATATGGAGATATCAAATTGTGGGCGTCGTCACCTGAATTAATTATATACGTCTATGACATCATTCTTTGGAACGAAAAGCCAGTGCTGTAAGGTTTTTTATTAGAAAGCATTCCTTGGCTCATTATATAAGTGAAAAAACACCCAGAAGTATGAGAATTAAGAATTATTTTTTTTTTCTACGCTACTTATTGCTGCTTTTTTTTTAAATCAACAGTTATTTAAAAAATAGGGTCCATAGCACGCTTTTCTTTAAGTTTAGAAAATATCGTATCGCATGTCCTTGATTTCTGAATTTTGTAATGCAGTACACAAATGGAACCGTATGATTTTCTCCAAGGAGAGCATGGATGGTATACAGTTGATGGTGTTCAGAAGCACTATCGAACGTTCCGTCGCAAAACCAGTGCATATTTTTCGCCAATAAATCGAGATTACCGTCAGTTGACATTATAATGATTTATCTTCTTCGAATAAATGTTAACGAAACCCTAAACTGGTCTGTTACTTCGTTTCCATCTGTAAATTCTCTCTCTTCTGATCATTCTGCTAAGACTCTCGTTTAGGAAGAGAACCAGTTACTTCTAATGGAAAGTCAGATGCGCAGTTCTGAACTATAGTATTCTTCAGTTCTTAAGAATTAGTGGCTCTTTCCTTCATCCCTGTACTGTCTTGATAACAACGCTCTACTGGCGTCTGGTGGGTGAGAATGCGGCAGTGGATCAGCTTGTAATATATCATTCACTCTTTTAAGACGCTCTCCTCATCTTCCTCCTTCTTTGCATCTCCAGCAGGTAATGTCATCTCTCCTTTTGGTAACTGATATGCATACCCATTGTTGCAGTAGCTTAGTGAACTCCATGGGCTATAAAAAAAAAACAAAAAAAGAAAAAATCTGCTGAACAAAATGTAGTTCTTCTTTATAGATGGGATGTCCTCTCTTACAAATTTCTTTGATGAATAACTTACTTAAAACTTTTGTATTTTTTTAACAATATTAAATTTTCCATTTAACGACTCTCTGTCTTAAGTAATTACCTGGTAGACTATTACAATATGCATGTTTCATTTAACAACACTCTTAAGTAATTACCTGGTTGGCTGCTTAACCGCCTTTTGGACAAAAAGGCTGTTCGATGAAATATCTGTTAACCGAAAAGTCTGTTAACCGAAAAGTCCATTAACCGAAAAGTCTGGTAATGAAAATTCCGGAGAACAAACATCCTGGGACAGTGCAAGTGCCAGACATTCGCATGCTATATGGTTTCTGGTCTCGTCACATTGCACTTCCTACATTTGGGTGAGAATGAGATGTTATTCCATCTATTTTTCTTTGGATATATATCGTTCTTAGGGCCTGACCTTGTGCGGCTGTTAGCATTCCTTCTGTTACCTTCTTGAGTTCTCCCCTCTGTAGCCATTGACATGTTTCATCACTGGCCACTTCTTTAGTCTGTCTCATGTACTGCCCCATGTATTGGTTTGTTGTGCCATTATTCGTTTCGTGTTTGTCATTCTCTTGTGTCTGTATATTTCTGGGTGTTCGTCTACTTTCATCGTCCTTCTTCCCATGCACTACTGAGCCACTCGTTTTAACTGGTTTTCATATATATTGCCCCATTACGCTGGTCTCGATGTTGACACTGTCCTCTATGCTTAGTAGTCCTCTCCCTCCTCCCTTTCGTGTTATGTATAGTCTGTCCGTATTTGCTCTTGGGTGAAGTGCTTTGGGTATTGCCACGTCTTTCCTAGTTTCCTGGTCAATGATGCTGAGTTCAGCCTTCTTCCACTCCACTACTCCTGTGCTGTATCTGATTACAGGTAATGGCATATATTTATGGCTTTCATCATATTTCTGGCGTTGAGTGTTGACTTGAGGATCGCCTTGAGTCTCTGCATATATTCTTTCCCGATCATGTCCCTTCTTCTTGGTGGGTTTTATCTCTCCTATTATTCCCAGTATTTGTATCCTGTCTCTCTGTGTTTGATGTTATTCTTATCTGGTAGCTTTATCGCTTTAGTCCTTGTCACTTTGCCTTTTTGTATATCGACCAAGGCACATTTTTCTATTCCAAACTCCATCCTGATGTCCCCAGATACAATTCCTACAGTCTGGATTAGGGTATCTATTTCCTAGATGATCTAACCATACAGCTTGATGTCATGAACATCAGATGGTTAATTCTGTTGCCTCTTTTCTTGAGTTGGTACCCAGCATCCATCTTCTGCAATACTTTTGCCCTGGGAATCGTGGCTACTACAAAATAGTAGTAGTGACAATGAGTCTCCCTGGAAGAGCTCTCTCCTGATGTTAATCTCTGCTATTGTTATTCCAGAGCTTGTAAGTTTTGTATTCTAGTTGTGCATTGTATATTTCAGGAAGCTGGTGGTGTTTTGCCTTGCCCCATATATTTTTGGGCATTCTATTACCCATGTGTGTGTGGTATCATGTCGAAGGCTTTCTTATAGTCTATCCATGCCATGCTTAGGTTGGTTTTCCTTCTCTTACTGGTCTTTGCAGTCTTTCTTATGGGGTATGTTTATGTATCCTCTAGGTAGTTGTATAGCCTTTCGCTGATGATACCCTGTTAGTAACTTCCACATTATTGGTAGGCAGGTGATAGGCCTGTAGTTACTGGCTAAATTTCCCTTACTCTTGTCTTTCTGGACTAAGGATATTCTTCCTGTGGTAATCCATTTGGGCGTATGGTGATTTGTGATACCTGGAGTTGTAGAGACTTGAAGTTTTTGAGCCAGTATCCATGGACTTCATCGTGACCTGAGGCTTTCCAGTTGGGCATTTTCTTTAGTTGGTGTCTGACTGTGTCTGTCGTGATGTCAGTGAATCTTTGTCTTATTCTCCCTGTTTCTTCTGCCTTGACTTCCTGGAGCCATGTTGCATGTTTGTTGTGTGATACCGGATTGCTCCATATGTTTTCCCAGAGTCTCTTATTTGGTTCGGCTTCAGGAATTTCTTGGTGGTTGTCTTCCCTCTTCTGTTTGGTTCTGAATAGTTTTGTTCTGTTGGTATCCCTTATTCTGTTCATGTACTGTGGACCTTGTGTGCTTTGGCCTTAAGCCTTTGTTTTACATCTTCTATTTTGTTGTTTAGTCCCCTCTCCAGTACTTTGTATCTCTCGTTCATCCATTGTCTGATCTTTTCTACCCATTTCCGTCCTGTCTGTTTTCTTCGTCGTGTGTTTTCTTCGCGTGTCGTTG
>NC_061105.1:20745100-20755100 GCF_015104395.2 Macrobrachium nipponense | reverse complement strand
TCGACTGCCTGAAGCCAGTCCCATTTGCCCAGTTTTATTCTCAGAACCGAGTAGGGAATTTTGATGACTTGAGACGCTGTTATTGACATTTTCTTCTTTTTAACCTTTTCGTTCCTCAAAATTGTTTTTCTCTCTGTCTAGCCAGAACAGTTTTAATCTTCGGTTCCAAAATAGGTTCCTTTTTCTCAATTGTGTTTTTCCGCCGTTTCTATGATTTTGCTTTATGTTAATTTTAATGACTTCCTTGAGTCGGTAATTTTGTAGGGATATTGTGTTTTGAGACATATATAATAGCACCTTGATTGGATCACATCAGAATCTTTTCTTGGAGCTTTTTATTAAAGTAAATCGGTTTTTGAAAACATATCTGATGAGTAAAGTCCATGACATGTAGTTGCAAGGAGTTCTTCTCGAAGCTGGGATTTTGCCAGAAATAAGACATCGAGTCCCAAAGTGCAGTAAAACGACGAAGACAATTCCCATTTGATAACCCCCTCACCTCAGTATGCATTAGGAGTCCTTCGAACTCTTCTCCAGTTTTTTCTCAGGAGAATTAACGAAAGAGGCGATCTGGAAGAGAATTCGATTTAACCAATTTTATCACGACATTAATGTCATCAGCAAACGACCGCCCTATTGCTTTGCAACAAGTGTTGAGGTGTATCATGCAATGTATGCAAAATACTTCAGAGACTGCCTTTTTCAAGATTGTAATAAAACTTTTGTATCTGTCAGTCGTGGAAAGTGCCCCATGAATAGCGTATGCAATTATTTTTTTTGAGTGGAATATTGCTCTCCTTGAAATAAGTAAAAGGTTCATTAAAAATTGGTTCCTCGATCATTTATGAATCTCATATATAATAGAATCACTTCATTATCTCTTAAGGTCGATTCTTTGGGTTGAAGGGCAGAACTGTTTTGCTTGCATATTAGCTATTGATTATTTTTTCTATGTCCTTCGCTTTTTCATCAATGCGTTGCGACAAAGTTGAGTTTCTTAAAGGGTGGACTTAGTTATTTTTTTTGCGTTTTCCTTCATAACTGATGAAATCATAACAGACATAGTTGGCAAAATGATTGTTTTGCCTATATTATGGTGTGTCCTAGCCTTTGTTATCATCTCGCTAATTTCATAAGATTCCAGTGAACCATCATTTATTTTACTTAATTGGTTATTAAACTCATGAGTTTGAAATTCATCACGGAGATTTCCAGGCAAAGCCAGACAGGTTCTCTTCCAACTTAGGTTTATGATCACAACGGAGATTAGTGGGACAATTTGGTCTGCTACAGCAAATGCAACTTTTTGGTTCCTGCGCCCTTCAACCATCAAGGTAAACTAGATTAGACTGTAATCTTGCTTTAACCTTTGTCAGAGAGAGAGAGAGAGAGAGAGAGAGAGAGAGAGAGAGAGAGAGAGAGAGATTCTTCATGAAAACAAACTTCAAGGTCGCTGCCACCTACCTGAGAAAAAGATGGGTGATTTTCCAGCGCTTGTTCTTGGCACTACCCAAAGGATGAGTAGCCGGGTCAAAAGGAATCTAAAAAGAAATAAAGCAAACTTGTGAAACAGGCAGGTCAAAATAAATAAAAATAAGATCTTTTTTATCAAAAAAGATTATATAACCAGATCTGAGGCTTTATTATAGGGAAGGTATTGGTGGGAACTAAATTTACATTTTAAAATGCCAAGCTCTTCTGTTCTACGTGATTACTTTAAAAATTCAAAGCTGCATTAATTAATATTTCTACTCTAGTATTTTAACATGGTGTAGATTACTGGAGAAATTCCGTACTCAGTAATACCATCTATTTTAAAGTAGAATTGATGTATGGATCACTAAAATATCACATGGACCCCCATTCATTATTTTTGCCTGTGGTCCCCGGTTGAACACATCTGCTCTAAGTAAAGCCAATAATTTTTTTAACGTAATAAAGCGGTGTCCAGTTTTATTGCATTCATATCAGTAAATCCATTGACTCTTGAAGAAAATAATAAAATATGCAATCTGGTCACCCTCTTGTTATTCACGGCCCGTGTTTTCCCTTTGCTTATCCAAACCATGAACTAGAAACCACCTTCCCCTCCCCCATCTCTCTCTCTCTCTCTCTCTCTCTCTCTCTCTCTCTCTCTCTCTCTCTCTCTCTGCATTGATTCTTGCCCTGCCTATTCACCCTTTTAATAGTTTGTCATTTTGTTTCCTTTTGTTGCCGAGTTTGTATTTTTGTCTTGGGTGCAATAAATTTCTTCCCAATCAGGACTTTGTAAGGGACGGTTTTTGTTATTCTGTTTGTTTATTATTGCCTCGTTAAAGCAAAGGAGCAAAAAAAAAAAAAAAGCAAATCTTTTTGAAATTTTTAGGCAGCTTTAACAAGTGTTTTATTTATTTATTTATTATTTATTTTTGCTCTGTGAGAATAATGGACATAATAAATATAAATGTGCAGGGGTGCGCATACTTTAGGGGAAGTCGTATTCGGGCCTTTATTCCCAGGACCTCCTTCGAGAGTTATTACCTCAGTGATTCCTGTTAAATTGTTTCTCATTATTTACTTCTATTTACATCAATGTTTCAGTCTCGTTTGAGATATAGTGGGAATTATGACTTTCTATTGTATGTTCAGTATCATTGAAAGAAAAGTTTGGGAGAGAGAGAGAGAGACGAGAGAGAGAGAGAGAGAGAGAGAGAGAGAGAGAGAGAGAGTCTTTCTAAGTATAACATACGAGCTCTCCATCCTAACAAGAGAGATTGCTTTACTAAAGTAACCCTCAGAAATAAAACATGTGAAGGTTTTAAATTTCTGAACCTCTCCAGTCAGATTACAATTCCCATCAAGAGAAAACTTTTTCTTCTGTAAATTTTTTTTCTGTAGAGTCTTTGTTAGACTCTTGGAGCAATAAATATTATTCCGTGAAACATCACTGAGCAGCTCTCTAAACTTTGTAAATCAGAGGAGTAAATCATACTCCTCCAGACTTCCTTCTAGATGCGACAGTTTTCCAGTATCCAGAGACAGTAATCCAATAGGAAAGAACCCCAATGTTTTAGATTTCCTTCAAATGACTGTATCCAGATTCCGCGGACTCCGTGTGTCTTCAGGATCTTTTTCCAGAGAAGACAGTTTCCAGTTTCCATTAAATAATAATCGTTATTAAAATGGCCCTTTCCAGCATCTGCAGACTCCATCTGTGTTCCAGACTTCTTTCTTAAAAACACAGTTTCCAGTTTCCATAGACAGTAACCAAGACTGGAGGAGAATCTGTCCTCAAGATTATTGCGTATCAAATGGTCCTTTCCAGCTTCCACCGATTCCGTCTCTATTCCAGGACTCTTTCTTGAAGAGACAATATCCAGTTTCCAAAGACAGTAATCAAGACGGGACAATAAACTGCCCTCCTGACTTCTTCGTTATTAAAATGGCCCTTTCCAGCACACACAAAGTCCGTCTGTGTTGTAGACTTAAAGCAGGGATTTTCAACAGCTGGTACGCATAGCACAGGGGGTACGCGCCCCCTAGGCACTCGAATATGAATGTTAGATGCCGACCTTCAATGTGCTTCAGCCAAAACTGCTCCCCAGCCAACTAGGATAGTTAATGACAACAGTTTCAGCCATTTCGTTAATACCTTTGCAGCTGATTGTAATAATTATGTATTTGTTTTTTGAAGCTGTGTACCATAACCTTGAATATTTACTGTAAAGAAAAGGCAAATAAATATAAAAACTTATTTTTTTATGGAATTCTTTATGTTTACAATATTATTGGTTATGTCAGGAGAGTTATGTACTTACTTCCCCTTTGTACAGTTTTTCTGAGCTGGTTTTGTTTTGCCGTGTTATACAAAGTGAAGGGGGTACATTACTGACAGCACAAATACCCAAAGGGTACGTGGAGAGGGAAAATGGTTGAAAACCCCAGTCTTAAAGAGAATTCCAGTTTCCGTAGACAGTAATCGAGACTAGAGAAGAATCTCTGTCTTCGAGATTTCCTCGTTTTTAAGAAGACACTGCCAGCTTCACAGATTCCGTCACCCATAAGAGCTATGCAGCATCTTTTTGAAGAGTTCTTTCATGAAATGGCATTTTCAAGTTTAATAGACTACGAATTCCTTAAGAGAGCCTGCTTCATTCCTAAGATGATTTCATACTAAGACCCACCCCTCCTTCATTTTTTTATTTTAATTTAATTTGCGAAAGAAGTTCAGGTCTTGCCAAAAAAACCTACACTTACACGCGTGTATATATATAATATAAATATATATATATATATATATATATATATATATATATATATTATATATATATATATGTATAATATATATACATATATATATACATATATATATATATATATATATATATATATATATATATATATATGTGTGTGTGTGTGTGTGTGTGTGTATATATTATATATATATATATATATATATATATAATATATATATATATATATATATATATATATATATATATATATATATATATATATACATATATGTATAACTAAATCACGAAAGTTAGGAACGTGATAAATCCATAAATAAAGATATATGCCAAGAAGGAAAAATAAACGAATGAGTAACTGCGAGACCTTTCGACGTTTCCACGTCCTTTACTGAGCAGAACTGACATACATGGGACAAAAGACAAAACAAGAAGATTCGTATAACTGACAGATAGGAATTATAAAGAGATTAGTACCTAGAATCCGACACACCTAGAAGAGAGTAACCTTCCCAAACAAGCATAAACAATGGGTGCGATTAAAAGTTTAAGATAAACATCTCAGATACAAGGACAAGACATTAAAGAATTATAGGTGACATCTGTTCAGAACTTTGGTAAACAAAACCCTGTTCTGAACAGATGTCACCTATAATTCTTTAATTTTCTTGTCCTTGTATCTGAGATGTTTATCTTAAACTTTTAATCGCACCCATTGTTTATGCTTGTTTGGGAAGGTTACTCTCTTCCAGGTATTTCGTATTCTAGGTACTAATCTCTTTATAATCCCTATCCGTCAGTTATACGAATCTTCTTGTTTTTTCTTTTGTGCCCATGCATGTCAGTTTCTGCTCAGTAAAGGACGTGGAAACGTCGAAAGGTCTCGCAGTTACTCATTCGTTTATTTTTCCTTTTTTTCTTTTATATATTGTACCCTGATGAGGTGTGTCAAAAATACACGAAAGCGCTAGGTACTGCTGTTTTTCATTTTTCCTGCTGGCTCTTGATATCTATCTATATATATATATATATATATATATATATATATATATATATATATATATATATATATATATATATATATATATAGATATCAAGAGCCAGCAGGAAAAATAAAAAACAGCAGTACCTAGCGCTTTCGTGTATTTTTGACAAACCTCATCAGGGTACAATATATAAAAGAAAAAATTTAAAAAAAATTCTACTATAAAAAGTAGAAGAAATTTTTCTCTAATCTATATCGATTAGATTAAACGAAAATAAAAATTAAAACACAAAAGTCTTCGAAGAGGAAATTTTATCCAAAATAAAAAAAAAAAACAGCCTTCAGTGAATTAAGCGCACAAATATGATGATTCATTTCGCTAATTGCAAATTAGCCAGAGTTGACGATTGTCTGAGAGTCGTTGTCAGATGTTCTTTGTTCTTCCGTTAATTTTTATTTCCCTTTTCTCTCTTTTATCCCAGTGATGAAATGGATGATATGAAAGAGGATGGGCTGAATTAGTTATATATATATATATATATATATATATATATATATATATATATATATATATATATATATATATTTATATTTTTTTTTTTTTTTTTTTTTTTACTGCTGGTGTTCTTATGAAGTCCACAGAGTGAGGTGCCTTCCTTTGAAACAAAATATATAGAAGAAACATTCATCATGAGAGAAAATTTAAGCATTTTTGTAATTTCATTCTCATTTATCTTGATTCGTGTTCGTTGGCTTCAGTGGAAATAAAACACTTTATGACGGGGAATCAACTCAGACTGAACTTTTGTTCTAGAAGCTTCCTTCCACATTCCAAAGAACATATTATGTTTCCAGTGAGATTGTCGAATTATTTTTCTTTGTTGGTCGCCCTTTCTGAATTCATGACACGGAAAACTGATCTCGGAAACATGAGACGATATTGATTTTTTTCTGTCTCCTATTACTCAGGATTACATCAATGCAAAATAAAATCTTCTCAGTGCTTATTTAAAAATATAATTAATCATTCATTTTTTGAGATTCAAGACTGATCTAATTGAGGGAGAGTCCCTTGTCGTCATATTTGAAAAAAAGTGATAAAAAACATATTACCAGTACTCCAAAACAGATACTCACTCGAAGGGCTTCACAAACAACTTCAAAAAGAATTTTTTTTTTTTTTTTTTTTTTTTTTTTTTGTTTTTTTTTTTTTAACTAAATCACTGCATTGATAAGTGGGACATTGATCCGAATTAATCCCGAAGGAATTTGATCCGTGGCAAAAAAAAAAAACTCTCTCTCTCTCTCTCTCTCTCTCTCGTACGTTACCTAATGAAGATCGAACCCATCAATGTACTAGTATACCTGTTTTATTTGCGCCTCTCTCTCTCTCTCTCTCTCTCTCTCTCTCTCTCTATCATCAGATATCAGACCCAGTCTCTTTGACTTTACAAGAATTCTCCCATTCATATTTGCTCCCATTTCGTATACCATCACCATTTTTCAATTTGCTTCTCCCTTCCCCCTTCTTTTTCCTTTTGCTTGGTACCAGTGCAACACACGCACAAACCCACTATATATATATATATATATATATATATATATATATATATATATATATATATAGATATATGTAAGTGTTTTACATAATAAAAATATGGAATGTTAGTCCATATATATAAAAGTCTAAAACTAAAGAGGTCAACCAGATTGCTTGCAGGAATGTGATCAGGACTAGAGAGACGCTAAAGATGACGTATACAATAAGTATGTAAGCTAAGATAACATGCCGTCACCTGTAGTCATTCAATTGTTTATAAACATTAGTCCAAGCTCCCTGCTTGAGACAACTACCCCGACCTATTATTCAAACGGCCTACGTGATCTGTAAGCGTGTCTCATTCGATTGTGTGTTCGTATGAAACTATGTCATCTAGTAGTTCATATGTTCGAACTACTGTCTGTTCCTTATAACTTGTAACAGAGATGGTAGACAAGGAGAACAGAGTTAGCTATCGTCATTAGAAGACCTGTACCTCGTTTACCTAAGCTTTATCATGTAGAGGAATAGGATTAGCCATCATCATGGCAGAAGCGATCAAGCTATCGTCATAGAAGACTTGTACGATCATACCTGATCTTCATCATGTAAAACTTCAGAAGAATATACTATTTTTATACCTTGTGTTTTCTACAAGAACCTCACCGAACCATGAGTTTAACACATCGTCGTAAAGATAATACCGACTTCGTAAGTGATCTACAAAACCCCAGACACTCCATTGAAGATGGAAGTGCAATACCAACCGACTTAGCGTATAGATTATCGCTAGTCTAACATTACCTCATAGGGCGCCTTATCATACAAGGCACAAGCCCTAATAATTGGTGGCAGCGGTGGGATACGAACCCACGCCTCCGAAGAGACTGGTGCTTCACCCAGTCTCTTCGGAGGCGTGGGTCGTATCCCACCGCTGCCACCACTTCTAATGTCTTATCGCTTGGCGATAGACTTTTTTGTTCTTTCCTTACGACTGTCATTCTGTAAGTAATTTTGGTTCCTCTCATCTCCCTTGGATATCTTAGTAGAGAGGTTCTTCTTTGACTAGAGGAGATGATTCAAACAGTTAAGTTGACAAGATAACAACTTTAAACTTGTAACTTCCGAGCCGGCGAACTACGTATGTGTTTTTATATGAATTGCTGAGATAGCTAATGTTCCGCTATCGACGCGATGCTTTAGAATGGCAGTTCCACTCCAACAATCAAACATATCGGTCGTTGCGAACCGAGCTGCATCTCCTAGTATGGAGTTACAGAATAAGTTGTTATCTTGTCAAACTTAACTGTTTGAATCATCTCCTCTAGTCAAAGAAGAACCTCTCTACTAAGATATCCAAGGGAGATGAGAGGAACCAAAAATTACTTACGAATGACAGTCGTAAGGAAAGAACAAAAAAGTCTATCGCCAAGCGATAAGACATTAGATTCATATAATTATGATTAATATATTTGCACTTTAAATAGATTCCTATTGCGTACACGCAAAGATATATTTAGATTCTCTTATATAAATGATCATAAATAACAGAATCTAAATATCTTTGCGTGTACGCAATAGGAATCTCTTATATAAATGATCATAAATAACAGAATCTAAATATATCTTTGCGTGTACGCAATAGGAATCTATTTAAAGTGCAAATATATTAATCATAATTATATGAATCCATATACATATGTATAAACAAATCAGGTAGCCTATAATCAATCAGTTACCTTTTACCTTAACAATATCCGCAGATATATAACATTTAGCATAAAAATCAACGAATCAATCAGCATAAACATTAATAATTTTATCAATTCATATATGAAATTTTTTATCAGTTAAAATATGATTTTTATCATGTTAATCTTCATTCTATGCAATTATCAGAGTACATTAGTATTTTCTGTTGCATAAGTATCTTAAAGAGATGAAGTGAAAAACTGTATCATTATATATCATGTGATCACTATTATTTACCAATATCATTTTATTTTTATTTTATTACTTGAATCAATTCATGTACACCATGAATTTTTATTTTTATTTACTAATATATATATATATTCACATAGTGTCTGTATCACACTCCTATAAGTCAAATGCAAGTCAAGTTTGAGTAATATTCAGTGGTTTGGTTTTGGTAGCTGACCGAGCTGATGTAAGTGTTTACATAATAAAAATATGGAATGTTAGTCCATATATATAAAAGTCTAAAACTAAAGAGGTCAACCAGATTGCTTGCAGGAATGTGATCAGACTAGAGACGCTAAAGATGACGTATACAATAAGTATGTAAGCTAAGATAACATGCCGTCACCTGTAGTCATTCAATTGTTTATAAACATTAGTCCAAGCTCCCTGCTTGAGACAACTACCCCGACCTATTATTCAAACGGCCTACGTGATCTGTAGCGTGTCTCATTCGATTGTGTGTTCGTATGAAACTATGTCATCTGATAGTATGTTCATATGTTCGAACTACTGTCTGTTCCTTCATAACTTGTAACAGAGATGGTAGACAAGGAGAACAGAGTTAGCTATCGTCATTAGAAGACCTGTACCTCTTTACCTAAGCTTTATCATGTAGAGGAATAGGATTAGCCATCATCATTGGCAGAAGCGATCAAGCTATCGTCATAGAAGACTTGTACGATCATACCTGATCTTCATCATGTAAAACTTCAGAAGAATATACTATATCCACCTTGTGTTTTCTACAAGAACCTCACCGAACCATGAGTTTAACACATCGTCGTAAAGATAATACCGACTTCGTAAGTGATCTACAAAACCCCAGACACTCCATTGAAGATGGAAGTGCAATACCAACCGACTTAGCGTATAGATTATCGCTAGTCTAACATTACCTCATAGGGCGCCTTATCATACAAGGCACAAGCCCTAATATATATATATATATCTAATATATATATATATATATATATATATATATATATATATATATATATATATATATGTGTGTGTGTGTGTGTGTATATATATTAATATATATATATATATATATATATATATATATATATATATATATATATCTATATATATATATATATATATATCGAGCTACAATGTCCTTTAATATCTAATTCGCTCTACTACGGGAATTAATATATTTTCATATATGCTAACCGAAGGGGAATTTTTTCTCGATAATAGATTTGCCTGGACCAGGGCGCGAACCTATGGATCCTTTCAAACCCAGGAACGTCAGTG
>NC_061105.1:20717600-20740100 GCF_015104395.2 Macrobrachium nipponense | reverse complement strand
AAATCAATCACTCGATCTCTCACTCCATCTCTGTCCTCCGTTGTCTCCACATGACCGAACAATCTCAAAACTGAGCCTCCTTTCTCCTGAGCTGAACTTTCTACCATTTTTCTGCATCTTCAGATTTCTATTGCTTTCTTTTCTTGATCTAGAGCCAAAGATTCCCATCCCAGCTTCCACACTACACTTCTCTTCAATGGGAATTTTGGGGAATAAGATCCTTATTCAAAAGAGGATTTATTGGAGTTGATGTATGGTAGCTTTAGATCTTTATTGAATCGGAATTGAAAGGAGTTGATGGATTGTGTGGGATAAAGATTCTTTTTCTTGGTACTTTATACATGTGATGTGAGGTTTGTAAGAATAAGATCTTTATTCGAATGTGTTGTAAATAAATCTCTGAAAGTTTTGGCGAGCAAAATCCTTAAACAAAATATTTATCCGAAGGTTTGGACAGAAGTTGGTGATAATTTTGGGGGGAAGGGAAGCAGGCTATTCAGTGGTTTTCCTGTAGGTGTATGGAATAGGACTTAATACGAAGGTGTATCAAGTTGCTGACATTGCTCGTAAGAGCTTCAGCTAATGATGAATCTAAGACTTGTGTGGTACTACTTAGGGACGAAAGTCCCCCATCCACGTTACTTTTTAATAGCAGTTGATGGGTGGATTTGAGAGTGACATCTTTTTCAATGACAGAAATTCTGATGAGTGATAATCTCTTTCAAGTAGTTTTGCAGGAGTTTGATTGAAAGGCTGAAGGAGAGAAAGATCTTTACGAGAGTGTTAGATAGAAGTTGATGAAAAGTTTTGGAGTAGGAAACTGATTGAATATTCTATGGCACTTGATTGGAGGTTCGATTATTGAAGCCTCCGATGAAGTACTGAAACTGATGTTAGTGTTGTACTGTAATAGTCATCATTCAGAGAAATCGTAGAAGGGAGCTAACTGGAGGCCTGGAGGAAAAAATCTTTCGTATTTAGAGGTTTTATATAAGAATTAGTGGGATTTTTTGGGGAAGTGGGACCCGTTATTCACGGTATTATATGGAGGTTAATGGAGGTCTTGGAAGGGAAGGAAAACCTTTCTCTAGAGCCCTCGAGAATTCTAGGTTCCATCCGAACCTCGTGTCTGCTTCCGTTAATATTCACGAGACCATTTCCCGTGCATTTCCAAGTAGGAGGCGAGGGACAGAAATCAGGGAAATGCTGTTCATATTTTTCTTGATTTAAATGTGTTTTTATGAAGGAATGGGCTGTCTATTCTATTATTGAACTGCAGACGGTCATTCTGGAATCTTCTCCCAGTTTTTTGTATATTTGTTTCCAAACGGATGACACGACGGACTAAAATATGTAAGAAGTATTATTTAATTGATAATATAATATTCAAATTCACTCCTCTTTTCTCTCGCACTTATTACCCATGGATCATTTATTTATTTTTTTATTATTAGACAAACTCTCTCTCTCTCTCTCTCTCTCTCTCGATGCTATAATAAAAACTCTCTCTCTCATCTCTCTCTCTCGCTCTCTCTCCTTCTCTCTCTCTCTCTCTCTCCTAACTCGACCAGTGCATTTCTGCATCAGAATTAATGCATTAAACTGGCGTCAGTGCGAGAGGGTCTAATGGTTGCAACGACGTCCTATTAAAATGTTGCTCTCACTATCATTATTAATCTCGTTTTTGGGAAGTTGAATTTCTGTTTGTTTTATCCAGTTGGTACCTACCTCTTCCCTTATCACTTTCCATTTCTTAGTTAATTTTGACACAAACAAAAAACACAGCTTATGAAGTGTGGACTTGCGACATTGTTTGACCTGAAATTAGGATTTAGGGAAAGCTAATGTATTTCGAGTTCTCTCTTTACAATGTTTTCTTAATAAACTGATTCCGATCTTTCAGTTTCTTTTATTATCCAAGGTCATGAAAATATTAGCAATCCTCTAATTCGAATAGAGACATGTTTGTCATGGAATGGCCATTTCTTCGAAATGTTGCAAAAATTCAGTTTTAATTGTTCATTATCAGAAGTGATAATCAAATTTTTTATTTGTTTCTAATTTTTCCTTACATAAAAAAAAAGAAAAAAATGTTCTTTCATTTACATTCTTAACAGTTTCACATATTTTTCCACATTTTCCGTTGAACAGAAGAACATTGATATCGTTTCGTTGGTTCATCTTCCTTATGTTTTGTTGCTTCTTTATTCCTCAATAATAACAGAAAATTATATGTAAAGTATTAATTGTTAATATCATCCTTATTATTATTATTATTATTATTATTTTTTTTTTTTTTTTTTTTTGCTCTATCACAGTCCTCCAATTCGACTGGTAGGTATTTATAGTGTGGGGTTCCGGGTTGCATCCTGCCTCCTTAGGAGTCCATCACTCTTCTTACTATGTGTGTGCGTTTCTAGGATCACACTCTTCTGCAAGTCCTGGAGCTACTTCAGCCTCTAGTTTTTCTAGATTCCTTTTCAGGGATCTTGGGATCGTGCTAGTGCTCCTATGATTTGTGGGTACGATTTCCACTGGCATATCCCATATCCTTCTTATTTCTATTTTCGATCTTGATACTTATCAATTTTTCCCTCTCTTTCTCTTCAACTCTGGTGTCCATGGTATTGCGACATCAATGAGTGATACTTTCTTCTTGACCTTGTCAATCAACGTCACGTCTGGTCTGTTTGCACGTATCATCCTATCCGTTCTGATACCATAGTCCCAGAGGATCTTTGCCTGATCGTTTTCTATCACTCCTTCAGGTTGGTGCTCGTACCACTTATTACTGCAAGGTAGCTGATGTTTCTTGCACAGGCTCCAGTGGAGGGCTTTTTGCTACTGAATCATGCCTCTTTTTGTACTGGTTTCTGTGCAAGAGCCGGGCATTCACTTGCTATGTGGTTTATGGTTTCATTTTTCGTATTGCACTTCCTACATATGGGAGAGATGTTATTTCCGTCTATCGTACTTTGAACATATCTGGTTCTTAGGGCCTGATCTTGTGCCGCTGTTTATCATTCCTTCAGTTTCCTTCTTTAGCTCTCCCCTCTGTAGCCATTGCCAATTGTCATCGCTGGCTAGTTCTTTAGTCTGTCTCATGTATTGTCCGTGCATTGGTTTGTTGTGCCATCCTCTGTTCTGTCTGTCTTTCTCCTGTCTCTGTATATTTCTGGGTCTTCGTCTACTTTTATTAGTCCTTCTTCCCATGCACTCTTAGCCACTCGTCTTCAATGGTTTTCAGATATTGCCCCAGTGCTCTGTTTTCGATGTTGACGCAGTCCTCTATACTTAGTAGTCCTCTCCCTCCTTCCTTTCGTGTTATGTATAGTCTGTCCGTATTTGCTCTTGGGTGTAGTGCTTTGTGTATTGTCATATGTTTCCTGGTTTTCTGATCTATGCTGCGGAGTTCTGCCTTTGTCCATTCCACTATTCCTGCGCTGTATCTGATTACTGGCACTGCCCATGTGTTTATGGCTTTTATCATATTTCCGGCGTTGAGTTTTGACTTGGATATCGCCTTGAGTCTCTGCATATATTCTTTCCCTGATCGTGTCCTTCATCTCTTGGTGTTTTATATCTCCTCCTTCCATTATTCCCAGGTATTTGTATCCTGTCTCATCATTTATTTTGTGTTTGATGTTGCTCCCATCTGGTAGTTTTATCCCTTCAGTTCTCGTTACTTTGCCTTTTTGTATGTTGACTAAGGCGCATTTTTCTATTCCAAACTCCATCCTGATGTCCCCAGATACAATCCTTACAGTCTGGATTAGGGTATCTATTTCCTTGATGCTCTTACCATACAGCTTGATGTCGTCCATGAACATCAGATGGTTGATTCTGTTGCCTCTTTTCTTGAGTTGGTACCCGGCATCCATCTTCTGTAGTACTTTTGTCATGGGAATCATGGCTACTACGAAGAGTAGTGGGGACAGTGAGTCGCCCTGGAAGATCCCTCTCCTGATATTAACCTCTGCTAGTCTTATTCCAGAGCTTGTAAGTATTGTATTCCAGTTGCGCATTGTATTTTTGAGGAAGCTGATGGTATTTTCCTCTGCCCCATATATTTTCAGGCATTCTATTAGCCATGTGTGTGGTATCATGTCGAAGGCTTTCTTATAGTCTATCCATGCCATGCTTAGGTTGGTTTTCCTTCTCCTACTGTTCTTCATTACCGATTTGTCTATCAGGAGCTGGTCTTTTGTGCCCCTACACTTCCTTCTGCAGCCTTTCTGTTGGTGGGGGATGGTGTTTGTCTCCTCTAGGTAGTTGTATAGCCTTTCACTGATGATACCTGTTAGTAACTTCCACATTATTGGTAGGCAGGTGATAGGCCTGTAGTTACTGGCTATATTTCCCTTACCCTTGTCTTTTTGTACTAAGGATGTTCTTCCCTGTGGTCATCCATTTGGGTGCTTGGTGATTTGAGATACAATGCTGGAGTTGTTCTGCTATTCGTGGGTGTAGGGCCTTGAAGTTTTTGAGCCAGTATCCATGGACTTCATCGGGACCTGGGGCTTTCCAGTTTGGCATTTTCTTTAGTTGGTGTCTGACTGTGTCTGTCGTGATGTCTGTGAATCTTTGTTTTATTCTCCCTGTTTCTTCTTCCTTGACTTCCTGGAGCCATGTTGCATGTTTGTTGTGTGATACCGGATTGCTCCATATGTTTTCCCAGAGTCTCTTACTTGGTTCGGCTTCGGGGATTTCTGGGTGGTTGTCTTCCCCTCTTAGTTGGCTGTATAGTCTTTTCTGGTTGGTTCCGAAATAGTGATTTATTATTATTATTATTATTATTATTATATTATTATTATTATTATTATTATTATATTATTATTATTATTGTTGTTGTTGTTGTTGTGTTGTTGTTATTAGTTATTATTATTATTATTATTTTATTATTATTATTATTATTATTATTATTATTAATTTTATATTTTCTTTTGTTATCACTTACGACAAATCTGTTTATATAACAATAATAATTCAGTGATATAATGACAAAGATAATTAGTTGAGTCACTAAATGCCGCTGAGGCGACGACACATTGTCATTAGAGGGTATTA
Organism: Macrobrachium nipponense; assembly: GCF_015104395.2. NCBI lineage: Eukaryota > Metazoa > Arthropoda > Malacostraca > Decapoda > Palaemonidae > Macrobrachium > Macrobrachium nipponense. Next base: position 20,735,033 of record NC_061105.1, on the reverse strand, counting down.
ATTACGCTCCTTAAATTATTCTCTCTGGAAAGAAAGCGGGGGAAAAACTTCTCCCTTTGAAATGAATGAATGTTTTACCTTTACTTTCTTTTTTCTTATTTGTCTTTTTCTTTCTGCTACATTCCCTTTTTGGTTTGTTTTTATTTGTAATTGAGATATTACGTTTTCATGACTATTTGTATTTTTAATACATAATTTCGAGATATTTTCCAGTTGATGTTGTTGATCAATTATGATCAACAATCCTGCAATATTATTTTATTATTATTATTATTATTATTTATTTATTTATTTATTTTTTTTTTTTGTGTGTGTGTGTGTGTGCTCTATCACAGTCCTCCAATTCGACTGGGTGGTATTTTATAGTGTGGGGTTCCGGGTTGCATCCTGCCTCCTTAGGAGTCCATCACTCCTCCTTACTATGTGTGCCGTTTCTAGGATCACACTCTTCTGCATGAGTCCTGGAGCTACTTCGGCCTCTAGTTTTTCTAGATTCCTTTTCAGGGATCTTGGGATCGTGCCTAGTGCTCCTATGATTATGGGTACGATTTCCACTGGAATAGTCCCATATCCTTCTTATTTCTATTTTCAGATCTTGATACTTATCCATTTTTTCCCTCTCTTTCTCTTCAACTCTGGTGTTCCCATGGTATTGCGACATCAATGAGTGATACTTTCTTCTTGACTTTGTCATCAACGTCACGTCTGGTCTGTTTTGCACGTATCACCCTATCCGTCCTGATACCATAGTCCCCAGAGGATCTTTGCCTGATCGTTTTCTATCACTCCCTCAGGTTGGTGCTCGTACCACTTATTACTGCAAGGTAGCTGATGTTTCTTGCACAGGCTCCAGTGGAGGGCTTTTGCCACTGAATCATGCCTCTTTTTGTCCTGGTTCTGTGCAAGTGCCGGGCATTCGCTTGCTATGTGGGTTTTATGGTTTCATTTTTTTTTCGTATTGCACTTCCTACATATGGGAGAGATGTTGTTTCCGTCTATCGTTCTTTGAACATATCTGGTTCTTAGGGCCTGATCTTGTGCCGCTGTTATCATCCTTCAGTTTCCTTCTTTAGCTCTCCCCTCTGTAGCCATTGCCATGTTTGTCATCGCTGCTAGTTCTTTAGTCTGTCTCATGTATTGTCCGTGCATTGGTTTGTTGTGCCAGTCCTCTGTTATGTCTGTCTTTCTCCTGTCTCTGTATATTTCTGGGTCTTCGTCTACTTTTATTAGTCCTTCTTCCCATGCACTCTTTAGCCACTCGTCTTCACTGTGTTTTCAGATATTGCCCAAGTGCTCTGTTTTCGATTTTGGACGCAGTCCTCTATACTTAGTAGTCCTCTCCCTCCTTCCTTTCGTGTTATGTATAGTCTGTCCGTATTTGCTCTTGGGTGGTAGTGCTTTGTGTATTGTCATATGTTTTCCTGGTTTTCTGATCTATGCTGCGGAGTTCATTGTTATTATTATTATTATTATTATTATTATTATTATTATTATTATTATTATTATTATTATTATTATTATTTTCATGTGGTAAAACAGGAAACAATATATTGATAATATTAATTATCAATAAATTGACAATAATTAGAATAATGACAATAATTAGAATAATAGCGATAGTTGCTATTACGAATATAAAATTTCAGTAATCACGTGACGTTTCGACCTTCTCGCAGGTCCTTTTCGGACGAGTCGGTTGAAGAGACTGTACCAAGAAGTTTGCGGGGCGGTATTTATAGCGGCTCGGACCTAGAGTTGCATTCTCATTGTATTCTATATTTTTTCAACAGCCGAAACAGGTAATTACTCAATGTTTTTTTCATAGAAATCTTTTTACATTATGTGCATCTCCCAACTCCTTTTTTATACTTATTTTCACATCCGAACAGGTAATCACTCAATGTTTTTTATAGAAACTTTTTTCATTTGTGTATCTCCCAACTAATTATTTTATACCAATAAAATTGGTCTCGTCAATTTTTTCCTTTTAGCTTCACAGGTTTCTTTTTAAAGGGAACTTAACATCAAAATAAGAATGCATTAAATAAAACTATTAAGATTTTAGTTTTGAGGATTAACATTGCTTTCAGTGGAATAATGAATAAAATACCTTTTTATTTTTGAGTAATAACAGTGTTTTCTGTGGAATAATGAATAATAGTACATTTATCGAAACTGCTACAAACTTACCAATGGTTAAAATGAATAGAATAAATAAAAATTACAAATAATGTGTATGGCTTTTAAGTACTGTAATCTATCTAAATTTTCATTGTCATCTGAGAGTTTTTACCATTCATTGACAATTGCACAATTTTTTAGTACTGGTAGAACATAATGCCGCAAAAGCATGTTGTAGTGTTAGTTCCCAATCATTTTACTTTTTTTTTTTTTTTTAGTTTGTTCATAAGACGAGATAAATTTGGATAAACGACTGACATTCGTAGTTGTGCGTTGCCAGCCTTCAACCGAATTGTTGTTCGTGGTATTCCTAGCAATGTCTTTTCTCGTGACATTCCATATGGAGATGTCAAATTGTGGGCGCCGTCACCTGAATTAATTATATACGTCTATGACATCATTCTTTGGAACGAAAGCCAGTGCTATAAGGATTTTGATTAGAAAGCATTCCTTGGCTCATTATATAAGTTTTGTAGGCCACATGTCGAATATTTCTCCAGAGGCATTGCACAAAGTGGAAAACACTTCCAGAAGTATGAGAATTAAGAATTTTTTTCTACGATTCTTATTGCTGCTTTTTGAAAATCAACAATTATTGAAATTGAGTCTACAGAACGCTTTTCTTTAAGTCTAGAAAATATTGCATCGTATGTTTTTTATTTTTGAATTGTGTAATGCAGTACACAAATGGAACCGTATGATTTTCTCCAAGGAAAGCATGGATGGTGTACAGTTGATGGTGTTCAGGAGCACTATCGAATGTTCGGTCGCAAAACTAGTGCATACTTTTGCCAATAAATCGAGATTACCGTCAGTTGCCATTATAATGATGCTATCTTCTTCGAATAAAACGAATCTCTCACCTCTAAACGAAACCCTAAGGTTGGTCTTTACTTCGGTTCCATCTGTAAATTTCCTTTGTCTTCCAATCACTCTACTAAGACTTCCTTTTTTGGGAAGAGAACCAGTTGCTTCTAATGGAAAGTCAGATGTGCTGTTGTGAACTATAGTACTCTTCAATTTTTCAGTATTAGTGGCTCCTTCCTTCATCTCCTGTACTGTCTTGAGAACAACAGCTCTACTGGCATCTGGTGGGTGAGACTGTGGCAGTGGATCACCTTGCAATGTATATCATTCACTGTCTTACGTCGCCCTCCACATCTTCCTCTTTCTTCGCATCTCCAGTAGGTAATGTCATCTCTATTTTTTCTTCGCATCTCCAGTAGGTAATGTCATCTCTATTTTTTCTTCGCATCTCCAGTAGGTAATGTCATCTCTCCTTTTGGTAACTGTATATGCATACCCATTGTGCAGTAGCTTCCTTTCTCCACTTTTAGTAAAAGTGAACTCCATGGGGTATAACCAAAAAAGAACAAAAAATCTACTGAGGCAAAATGTAGCTCTTCTTTACTGTTGGAATGTCTTCTCTATTACAAATACTCTGATGAATAACTTACTTAAACTTTTGTATTTTTTTAACAATATAAATTTTCGATTTAACAACTCTCTTTCTTAAGTAATTACCTGATTGACTGTTAACAATATGCATGTATCATTTAACAGCACTCTTAAGTGATTACCTGGTTGGCTGCTTAACCGCCTTTTGGACAATACGCCTGTTCGACAAAATATTCGTTAACCGAAAAGTCCGTTAACCGAAAAGTCCGTTAATGAAAATTCCGGGGAACAAACATACTGGGACAGTGCAAGTGCCGGACATTCGCTTGCTTTATGGTTTCTGGTCTCGTTTTTCACATTGCACTTCCTACATTTGGGTGAGGATGAGATGTTATTTCCATCTTTTGTTCTTTGGATCTATATCGTTCTTAGGGAATGACCTTGTGCGGCTGTTAGCATTCCTTCTGTTACCTTCTTGAGTTCTCCCCTCTGTAGCCATTGACATGGTTCATCACTGGCCACTTCTTTAGTCTGTCTCATGTACTGCCCCGTGCATTGTTTTGTTGCCATTCTTCCGTTCTGTTTGTCATTTTCTTGTCTCTGTATATTTCTAGGTGTTCGTCTACTTTCATCAGTCCTTCTTCCCAGGCAATCCTGAGTCATTCGTTTTCACCGGTTTTCACATATATTGCCCCATTGCGCTGGTCTCGATGTTGACAGTCTTCTATGCTTAGTAGTCCTCTCCCTCCTCCCTTTTTTTCGTGTTATGTATAGTCTGTCCGTATCTGCTTCTTGGGTGAAGTGCTTTGTATATTGTCACGTGTTTCCTAGTTTCCTGGTCAGTGTTGCTGAGTTCAGCCTTCTTCCACTCCACTACTCCTGTGCTGTATCTGATTACAGGTAATGGCATGTATTTATGGCTTTCATCATATTTCTGGCGTTGAGTGTTGACTTGAGGATCGCCTTGAGTCTCTGCATATATTCTTTCCTGATCATGTCCTTCATCTCTTGGTGTTTTATATCTAAAACTATTATTCCCAGTATTTTTCATCCTGTCTCTCTGTTTGATGTATTCTTATCTGGTAGCTTTATCTCTTTATTCATTGTCACTTTGTCTTTTGTATATTGACCAAGGCACATTTTCTATTCCAAACTCTCTCCTGATGTCCCCAGATACAATTCTTACAGTCTGGATTAGGATATATTATTTCTATATGATCTAACCATACAGCTTGATATCGTCATGAACATCAGATGGTTAATTCTGTTGCCTCGTTTCTTGAGTTGGTACCCAGCATCCATCTTCTGCAATACTTTTCACCTGAGAATCGTGGCTACTACAAAGAGTAGTAGGGACAATGAGTCTCCCTGTAAGAGCTCTCTCCTGATCTTAACCTTTGCTATTGTTATTCCAGAGCCTGTAAGTTTTGTATTCTAGTTGTGCATTGTATATTTTAGGAAGCTGATGGTGTTTTCCTCTGCCCCATATATTAGCCATGTGTGTGGTATCATGTCGAAGGCTATCTTATAGTCTATCCATGCCATGCTTAGGTTGGTTTTCCTTCTCTTACTGGTCTTTTGCAGCCTTTTTGTTGGTGGGGGATGCTGTTTGTCTCTTCTAGGTAGTTGCATAGTCTTTCGCTGATGATACCTGTTAGTACCTTCCCCATTATTGGTAGGCAGGTGATAGACCTGTAGTTACTGGATAAATTTCCCTTACTCTTGTTTTTCTGGACTAAGGATATTCTTCCTGTAGTAATCCATTTGGGCGTATGGTGATTTGTGATACAATGCTGGAGTTGTAGAGCCTTGAAGTTTTTGAGCCAGTATCCATGGACTTCATCGGGACCTAAGGCTTTCCAGTTGGGCATTTTCTTTAGTTGGTGTCTGGACTGTGTCTGTCGTGATATCAGTGAATCTTTTGTCTTATTCTCCCTGTTTCTTCTGCCTTGACTTCCTGGAGCCATGTTGCATGTTTGTTGTGTATACCGGATTGCTCCATATGCTTCCCCATAGTCTCTTATTTGGTTCGGTTTCAGGAATTTCTTGGTGGTTGTCTATCTCTTTCTGGTTGGTTCCGAATAGTTTGTTCTGTTGGTATCCCTATTCTTGTTCATGTACTGTTGGATCTTGTGTGTTTTGGCTTTAAGCATTTGTTTTACATCTTCTATTTTGTTGTTTAGTCCCTTCTCCAGTACTTTTATTTCTCGTTCATTCCATTGTCTGATCTTTTCTACCCATTCCGTACTGTCTGTTACTTCGTCGGTGTTTCTTCGCGTGTCGTTGTTTGATACCTCATGATCCCTGTCCGTTTCTGTAGCATCGTCTCTCAGTTAGTCTTTTTTCTCAGTCGTTGCCGTGTGTCATTTCCCTTTCCTGTTAGGGAGAGCCATTTCTTTTTCTTTATGCTCCTTACTTGGTCTGCCAGCCTCTGCTCTGTTTGGGGGGGTGTTATTCCTCTCATTCCAGATGTGACCAACCTTCTTCTATATCTCTCTCCGTCGGGTTGCTTCTGATGTAGCATTTCCATATTTCCTTATTTTTTTCTCTTGTCCATTTCTTCCTCTGGTTTGCCTCTGTAGCTCCAGTCTCTGGTTGTTGGTTACTATCGTTGCGGTGGGTCAGTAGCTGGATGATGACTCCAAGTACCTGACCGTCTTCCCCAGAGGTTCCATTTACGCCGTTGTCGTTTAATTCTTCATTTCTTTCCATCATTGCTGAGTTTTGCTATTTAACCCATTTTACAGCTGAGTAGACAGGTGAAGACCCTTTCCCAAGGAATCAAAGCCGAGGAGAGCGGTCACCCATCCAACGACCGGCCAACCCCAATGTTGCTTTATCAGTCAATTGACGACCTAACCCACTCTGCCACTGCGCCACATATTATTATTATTATTATTATTATTATTATTATTTATTATTATTATTATTATTATTATTATTATTATTATTATTATTTAAAATGCGTGTATTCTGATCCCCACTCATGACAATTCCAACGACATCTTAGTTTTATATTTGAGGACTAATAACTTATCTAGAATTTAGCGAAAACTGAGACAAATTATAGATAAATATTTCCGTAAGAGCTCTTGCCGTTTTCTTCTCTCTGCTGTCAAGCTTTTGAATTCTGTACCTGCTCATGTTTTTCTGAACTCGTACGTTTTTCCCTTCTCCTTCTCTTTACTTCTAGTTATATGGCAACTCTTCCTTGGCTTTGCATTCTCTTTAGAAAATATTGGGCATTGACGGTAAATATCCAAAGTCGACATCTAAACAGTGGTTGTTGCTGAGTATGAGAGTCCGCCCACACAGATAAATTCTACAATGTCCTTTCCTTATATTGACCGTCATCTAGAGTAAAATATATAGACATGTTTCATGTTAACAGGCGGTGCAATAATCATCAAATAACATAAATATATATTTCTTGCATTTGTAAGATCAATCTGTGGCTGAGCGGATAGCGATCTGGGGTTGGGGAAAGCCCGTGAGTATTGCACCCTCACTTCGTTGTGAAATTGCACATGAATAGAAATGTTTTCACTTTCTAGATTCACCCTTCCTGGGGAGAAGGAAAAATTTGCTAAGAGCTTTCATATTTTTTATTTTCGCATTTCTACGTTGAAACTCTCTCTCTCTCTCTCTCTTCTCTCTCTCTCTCTCTCTCTCTCCTCTCTCTCTCTCTCTCCAGAAGAAACCACACGCGTCAGACCCAATATTTTGTGGACATTAACTTCCTTTCCTGTCCTCTTCACGTCTTGCCTCTGTTCCTCTTTAATCTCCTCAAGTGCGTGCGCACGCGCGCACCAGAAGAAATGAAGCATTCAAATGACCACATTAATTCCATTTTTGGGGCGAACCAAGTGGATGGGCCTAATGCCCCCCCACAGTGGAGCCTATGCCTCCCAAAGTGACACCGGAACGGACAGGTTGTCTTCAGCCAGGGTGGTCCTAATCCTGGGTGTATTCCAGCGCCTGCGAAGCGAAGACTTTCCCAGCGACGCCAAATGAAAACGTTGAGAGAAAACGTTTGAATTTCATTAAAATGTTCATCAACAATTCGCCAGCCGAAGAATTACTGTATCTGACTGTATCCCAGTTCATCTTTTTTTTTTTTTTTTTTTTTCAGAACAGGTCACACGTGTATTACGTTGTTTCTTGGGGTAATTGGTAGAGGAAATGTTTTTTCTTTTGAAACGTTGTTTGAAAGGATTTGAGGGTAGAGTGGAAGGGAAACTTTCAATAATGCAATGAGGAATTTATATAAACTGTATGGAAATTTGTCAAGATGATGGTGATAGGAAACGTCGAAGTATTTGTGGTTCTGGAAAAACGTTAGAAGATAGAATTGATTTAACCTTTGAAGTAATACGTCGAATGAAACGTTTCAAGAAAATCGAAATATAAGCTTTTATTTTTAGTCTCGTTTTAGGTTGTTGTAGTGCAACCGAAAATATGGAAAAAACAGAAAACGTTGAAAGATATCACCAAAGTAAATATTGAAGAAGAAAAGTTTAAAACGACGTTGTTAGAAAACGTAGAGTGAATTATAAAGAAAAAAAAGAAAGAATTTTATGAAAAAATTTATCATCATTGCGTTGCTGAACTATACTCGGTTTTTTTTTCATCTGTCCATCCGCCTGTGGTGTTTTCGCATGGTAACACTGCGCCCAGGGCTTTAAATAGTTACGCTATGTGTAAGTTTTAGGTAAATAAAAGATATCTGGGTGTACATTTGCAACTGAAAAGTGTTTAAATAATTTACTGTATGCGAATTACAAAGTTAATACCGTTCATATTCGAAATAAGATATCATTTAAAGCCCGGGACGCAGTGTTATTATGCGCAAACACCACAGGCGTATGGACAGATGGAAAAAAATCGGAGTATAGTGTTTAAGATGAATTTGACGTGAAATCACGACGGAAAACGTAAACAGAAACTGCTGTAAGGGCACATCTACATAAAATGTTTAATTCTGACTGCAGAAATGCACTGGTCGAGTTATAAAGGAGAGAGAGAGAGAGAGAGAGAGAGAGAAGAGAGAGAGAGAAGAGAGAGAGAGAGAGAGAAAAAAAATTTCATAAAAGAATTGAAATTAAATATGTATCCATGTATGTCATGAGTGCGAGAGAGAAGAGGAGTGAATTTGATTATAATATTAACAATTAAATAATACTTCTTACATATTTTAGTCCGTTGCATCATCCGTTTGGAACAAGATACAAAACCGAAAAAGATTCCAGAATGACCGTCTGCAGTTCAATAAGAAGAGAGACAACCTTTCCGTCTAAAAACACATTAAAATCAAGAAAAATATAAACAGCATTTCCCTTATTTCTCTCTCTCTCTCTCTCTCTCTCTCTCTCTCTCTCTCTCTCTCTCTATCTCGCCTCCTACTTGGAAACACACGGGAAATGGTCTAGTGAATATTAACGGAAGCAGATACAGAGGCTCGGATGGAACTCAGAATTCTCGAGAGCCTCTAGAGAAAGGCTCCTTCTCTTCCAAGACCTCCATTAACCTCCATATAACACCGTGAATAACGGGTCCCACTTCCCCAAAACATCCCACTAATTATTATATAAAACCTCTAAATACAAAAGATTTTTTTCCTCTAGGCCTCCAGTTAGCTCCCGTCTACGATCTCTGAATGATGACTATTACAGTACAACACTAACATCAGTTTCTGTACCTCATCGGAGGCTTGAATAATGGAACCTCCAATCAAGTGCCATAGATTATTCAATCAGTTTCCATACTCCCAAACATTTCATCAACTTCTATCTAACACCCTCTGTAAAGATCTTTCTTCTTCAGACTTCAATGAACTCCTGCAAAACTACTTGAAAGGAGATATCACTCATCAGAATTTCCCGTCCTTGAAAAAAGATGTCATTCTCAAATCCACCCATCAACTTCTTTTAAAATGCACCTTGGAATGGGGGGACTTAATTCCTAAGTACCACACAAGTCTTATGATTCATCTTCCGATAAAGCTCTTACCGAGCAAAGCTCGAGTCAGCAAATTGATACATCTCCGGATAAAGTTCCTATTCCATACACCTACAGGAAACCACTGAATAAAAGCTTTGCTTCCAAAAATTCTCACCAACTTCTGCCCAAACCTTTCGGATAAACATTTTCGGTTAAAGATTTTACTCGCCAAACCATTCAGAGATTTATTTACAACAATCCTCAAATCACATCGTATAAAGTACCAAGAAAAAGAATCTTTATCCCACACAATCCATCAACTCCTTTCAATTTCGATTCAGTAAAGATCTAAAGCTACCATACATCAACTTCAATAAATCCCCTTTTGGAAAAGGATCTTATTCCCCAAAATTCCCATATATATAGATATATATATCTATATATCTCTATATATACATATATATAAATATATATCTTATATAATACTATATATATATATATATATATATATATATATATATATATATATATATATATATATATATATATATATATATATATTAGGGAATTAGCTGCCTTGTATGATAAGGCGCCCTATGAGGTAATGTTAGACTAGCGATAATCTTACGCTAAGTCGGTTGGTATTGCACTTCCATCTTCAATGGAGTGTCTGGGGGTTTGTAGATCACTTACGAAGTCGGTATTATCTTGTTAGTTATTACGACGATGTGTTAAACTCATGGTGAGTAGGTTCTTGTAGAAAACACGAAATATAAAAATATATATATTCTTCTGAAGTTTTACATGGTGAAGATCAGGTATGATTGTACAAGTCTTCTAATAACGATAGCTTGATCGCTTCTGCCAATGATGATGGCTAATCCTATTCCTCTACATGATAAAGCTTAGGAAAAGAGGTACAGCTCTTCTAATGACGATAGCTAACTCTGTTCTGCCCCGTTCTACATCTCTGTTACAAGTTATGAAGGAACAGACAGTAGTTCGAACATATGAACATACATACAAATGACATAGTTTCATACGAAAAACACGCAATCAAATGAGAACACGCTACAGATCACGTAGGCCGTTTGAATTATAGGTCGGGGTAGTTGTCTCAAGCAGGGAGCTTGGACTAATGTTTATAAACAATTGAATGACTACAGGTGACGGCATGTTATCTTAGCCTACATACTTATTGTATACGTCATCTTTAGCGTCTCTAGTCTGATCACAATCCTGTAAGCAATCTTATATATATGGACTAACATTCCATATTTTTATTATGTAAACATTTACATCAGCTCGGTCAGCTACCAAAACCAACTACTGAATATTACTCAAACTTGACTTGCATTTGACTTATAGGAATGTGATACAGACACTATCGTGAATATATATATATATATATATATATAAGTAAATAAAAATTCATGGTGTACATGAATTGATTCAAGTAATAAAATATAAAACAATGATACTGGTAAATAATAGTGATCACGTGATATATAATGATACAGTTTTTCACTTCATCTCTTTAAGATACTTATGCTACAGAAAATACTAATGTACTCTGATAATTGCATAGAATGAAGATTAACATGATAAAAATCATATTTTAACTGATAAAAAATTTCATATATGAATTGATAAAATTATTAATGTTTATGCTGATTGATTCGTTGATTTTTATGCTAAATGTTATATATCTGATTCATTAATCAAATATACTAACTCATATATAACTGCAGATATTGGTAAGATAAAAAGTTAACAGATTGATTATAGGCTACCTGATTTGTTTATACATATGTATATGGATTCATATAATTATGATTAATATATGTGCCCTTTAAATAGATTGCCTATTTGCGTACGCGCAAAGATATATTTAGATTCTGTTATTTATGATCATTTATATATAGATTCCTAGTGCGTACACGCAAAAAATATATTTCGAATTCTGTTATTTATGATCATTTATATAAATATGGATACATGATACTTTATATATATAGGATACATGACCGAGGTTATACTACTTCACTTTTAACTAGCGTTCGAACAACTTTTCGTCCATTACACAGTTCCAGACAACCACCTATAGCCCAATGAAACGGCCTATTTCACAGGGTTAAAACAAGGGGAAAATTGCCTGGCGGTCCAACGTTCTATTTTTTGCGCTCATACTTATTCTCTGCATCCTAAGCTACACGATTACGTTCGCGATGAATAAAAAAAACATCCCCAGCACGAGTCCATCGCCAGCAAGGTAGAGTTGAATATCCCTCGGGTCGTAATTGTCGGAAGTATGTCCCTTTCGTAGTCGATTCCGACAGCCGCTGGAGCGTTCCGCACGAAAACGAGATTAACGACGAGATACGGTGTCGGTCGAAGAAGTCCATGAAATTCCTTTCACATTGTAGGCGGTTGTTACTTGACTGTAGTCGTCCGCTGCGACGAACGATTTTTTGAAATTGCTATGTGAAACTCTCGTACTGCAGGATACTGTAACAGGTTCCATTAATCAGCCTGCAAGTGAAATTATACTTGTCACAAGGGCAAAGTAAATTCAGACGACATCCAAATACAGGGGAGGGGAGAGAGCCCATTTAGACCAGACTTAACCCACATGAATTCGCTGATATTTTGGAATTCAAAAGAGTCCGCTGTACAAAACTTTTTTATCCATGGCATTAACAAGGAGTGAACCTATCCAGGTCTATGATGACTGTATAAAAATATCCATAATTATAACAAATAAACAGATATCAATACAATCCCAAAGAAAATTCGATATTACTGGTAGTGAATTACTAGACAAAGAAGTGGAAAACGGAGCTATTTGTAAGATTGCCAGGCAACATAAGAGTCAAAGAGAATATTAATCATGATTCTGTATTTCTCTATGCTAACTGAAAATTAAGTTGTGATAAAATCTGATCCTATGTGCCCTAACAAAAAGTTTAATATTCAATTTTCTCGTGCGCATCCTCTGAGGTTAATTTTTAAAACTTTATTAATAGGTAGGAGATGCAACGAAAAAAAACCCACTATGTAACTAATTTCTAAATAAACTTTGGGTTTTTCAAGAAAATAAAATGACTTTTCCCATGAATGTTTTACTTGAATTGTAATAGGCTAATGTTGCAAGTAAATATTTCATATATACATATCTTGATACTTCTAAATGTCTATGAGGTTCAGAAAAAAAAATTTAATTCATTTTGTTGTTATAGAAATTCTATTTGCTTATTTTGTTTATTAATTTTAAAATGATTGCAAGTTGCATTGCGCATACCGATAGACACTTGTACCTAACGTCTGCCTTGCCCATGAGAAGTTCGGGCTAAGCATTCCTTTCTCCAGTCAATCTGTTTTGCAAGCAGAGACGACACACAGATGAAGCCTGTGTAAGCAGATTATTGAGAAAATTTAAAGGAACAAATGCTGATACGGCAATGATGACGTCGTCACTTGGCAGGAGATTGCTCTCAGCCAGCTAAGAGTTACGTTACTTGCTGTATAAATACGACTTTAGGATAAATTTATATCTTTTAATACTCGACCCACACGAAAAGAATGTCTGAAAAAAAAAACAAAAAAAAAACAGTACCAAAATTGAACAATATATTAGTTTCATGTTGGAAATCTGCATAATTGTAATTATGTTAAATTAAATATTCCTTATTCAAACTATATGAAAAAGGTTTCCATACAAATTCTATATATATTATTAGCCCTGTATAAGATTCATATAGGATTATTTCATAGATAACATTTTCACTTCTAGACTTCCTGACTTTAAAATCTCTTTATTTTATTTTATTTTATTTTATTTATTATTTTATTTTATTTATTTATTTATTTTTTTAATTTTTTTGTTCATTGACTACGAATATAAATCACCGGGCACACAATATGTCAGTAGATTTTGATAGGTGTTTGAACTTTTAGCTTATTTGTCATTACTAAAGCGTTAAGTTAGAGTTCAATCTTTACGCATATATATTTGGATATTTAATTATCTATGGTTACGTTTTGCTTATTGATTTTATCGTGATTCCTTTTTTATTATAATTTGTAACCCTTCCGACTTCTTACGGAGTGTATTATATTGACTCCACTTGTATCCATATTTATTTTATTTTTTTATATTTATTTATTTATATATTTTTTTATATATATTTGATAAATTAATGGTTGGCTTGAATATGTGGAAAAGTGTTCTAGCGGCGTACCGTATAAAGGCTACTTGCGGCATCAATTCTATAGATACAAGATATAAATGATAAAGGTATTTAAAACCACGAGAACCGCTATAATCCAGTTCGGATCCAATATCACGAGTTGTAACTCGTAAGACATTGACACTTCCTATTTAATTATCCGTTATTCTACCAAACCGATTGACTCTGGGTGATAAAATATATTATTGGTTTTTTCTTAATGGAAGGAATTCACACCACGTGTTATGGAGATTATTATTGATTTACACCACCGAGTCAGATTATCATGTGTTGAATTCCTTGTTTACTGATTTAGCACTCATAATATTCCTAACGCACATCAATTGCGGTGTTTTGTTTTAGTGCTATTCATTCTATATAACGTGTCAAGGAACTATTGGACACTAAGAGTGTTTTATTCCCTCTGTCAGACTCGTAATTCTGTTAATAATTCTACGTATATTCTTTCAAGGATTGATTTGGCACAGGATAGTCCCCTTAAACTGACAGGTTGTCTTAGTGTCCCTGTTTTTTCATGACACGTGTTACAATCAGTTACCGTGCTTTTTATATTTGTAAGCATTGTAGGCCAGTAAAATAGTGATTTGGCTTTCTGTGATAGTAGAGAACCCTGGATGACGGAATGCAACCAGTTTATGACGATTGTTATGAAAGAGATTATTACTACTACCTGGTCGTCAGTCATCTGCTGTGTTCTTCGGGTTTTCCTCGTCACGGACCTACTATAATATTACATTTGATTACATTATTCTGGATACACATACAAATATACTTTTTTGCTTTAGGGTTTCTGCTCGAAGTGTTTATTGTTTTTGCTACCATGACCCTGTTTCCGTTTCGAAGTGTTTATTGTTGGTGTTTATTGTTTTGCTTATCACTGTTGACACTTGCTTTGTTCAGTTTTGTAAAACAGTCTGCGCTCCAACCCAGATATTCAATTGGTCGCGATCTCTTGGGTTAAGGAATTTTCTTGTTTTAGATACGGTTTTAAACAATAGGCACGGATGTTTCTATATCTTTTAGTCTATAATGGTTCTTTGCTGTATGTGCGGGATTGCGGGATAATGCGTCAGCTATGATATTGCTTTCCCAGGGTAGATATCTTATCTTGGTCCAAAGACCTGAATGATCATTTGTCACCGAGTTTCCTTTTGGACTGTGATTAAAGCCTTTGAAAAAACTCGGTAAATGACTCATGGTCAGTAAGGATTTTATCAGGATAGCCATAGATTATGAACTTAAAAATATACTAGTGAGTTAAAGATACCTAGCCCTTCCTTGCCTATTACTGCATTTTTACTTTCAGAGGGCTTTAGTTTACGTGAATCAAAAAGCATAGGAAAGAACTGTTTATCATATTACTGAAAGTAATACCCTCTTACCCTTGGTCCTGAGGCGTCTATTGCAATAAAAAAAAAATTCCTTATTTAAATCAGGGATTTTTAAGTTAGGTGAGCGCATTATTCCGCTTTTAAGATATCTAAGCCCTGTTTTTGATGCTTTTTAGACCATAATAAATCTACGCTCTTCTTCGTAACATCTGTTAAAGGAGCTGTCATGATTTGAAGAGTTACATATTTACATACGATTGTAATACCCACTATTGCTCAAAAGTGCTGATCCCCCTTTTACGTAATAGTACCGAAAAAGTTATGAATAGCCGACACATTACATGGATTACTTAAGACCTTGACTAGACACATAAACCTAGATAAACATGTTTTCGGTTTTTTTAAAAACTTTTTTTCCCACATTTAGATATTTTACTCTGAGATTATTTTTTTTTTGTCTTTTGTCTATGTAGCACTAGCTCTAGTTTATGTGAATGTACTTCTAAGGTATTAGAAAGGATTACAAGATCATCCATATAGGCATGTAGGTTATCCCCTAAAAGTCTCCAAAACTATATTGTAATTGGGCGCAACGTAAGCCGGAGGCATACGTAAAAAATTGATAATGTCCCCTGAGTGTGCTGAAAACGGTGTATGAGGTATAATCACTTAGGTAATGGTATCTGGTAAAAGCCTTTAAGTAAGTCCAAGCTGGTGAAAAATTTATTCTAACCTAACAGAGATAAGATGTCGTCGGCACATGGCACTGGAAACTATCGGAGTCGTTTCCTTGTTTAAGCGACAGAAATCTACGCAGATACGCCAAGTCCGATCTTTTATGGCATGACGTTTGAGGGAGGGAAAAATTATATGGGCTTATTTGATTTCCTAATGGCTCCTATTACTAACATTTTTCAACTGCGTCATTTACCTCTATTTTGAAATTTCAGTGAGAGTCTATACGAAGGTACGTAAATAGCTTTATGTTTGTCCTTAGACCGTATTTTGTGTTAAATTACATCCGTTTTTTTCCCAGAGATCACTCGCTAGTGGAGAAACTTCCTGGTATTCAGATAAAAGATAAAAAAAAATTCTGCTGAATCACCTCTGCTTGAATGACTTTACGGATATTACTTTAGATAGATTATCAGAGAGATTCATCCACGACTGGTTGGGCGTGATTAAAAATTAGCAACAATAAAAAATGCGATATTTTATATATAAGTTTTGTGGATTACTAGATTAACATGTTGCGCGAGTCAACTGTGTCTAGGGCTTTGTTCGCGGAAATCGTTATATTTCAGAGTGTCGGGAAGGATTAAAATTTCATTTCCCAGCAAAGTCTTTTACACGCACTAAGACATTCGAGGGTGCATGCTTCTCGAGATTTTGCGTGCAAAGTGCGACTGCGGTTGTGGGAGAATTCTGTTTGGGTCATTTGAACAATGTTACGATTTATGAGACAAATGTATAGTTCCTTTATATAAGTTATTATTTGATTAACTGTCTCATTTTTGTTCAAACGGATTTTACTAGTTTGAAGGTGTATAGGATTTTCCTTTGATAAACACGCCTTATTTGCAGGATGTAAGATAATATTTTGTGTATCCCTAGAGGATGGATCTTACAATTACACTAGATACAGATCAATGTTTTTTATAATTATAGAGGTATCTGTAAGCGCTCGCTTATCCGGACTTCTCATTAGGGAAGTTCGAACAACAGACGGTGAGTCCGTAAATGCAGGATATTACTAGTACTATAGGAATAAACAAGATATTCTAATTTTTAATTTTACGCGCGTACAGCGGGCTTTATCCACCACTGCTTATAATAACTTATGTATTACAAAAAAAAACGCAAAACCTGCTCTGATTACTTTATACGGTCGTGTGTTTCATAGGAAAAATCCTTTTTTAATTCAAAAAGATATTGGCATGTATAAACCAACATCACTTTTCCCCACTCTGCTAGAGTCGCTTATTGTGTGGAATTTGCTATGCTTTGAACACTTCGGCAGTTTTTGACTGACCTTGACCGCTTGACTAGGTGACACAGTCACCGAGCTTGCTTGTTTGATTCTGAACGGGTGGGCTACTGTTTCTATTTCTTTTTGTAATAATTAGGATCCTTCTCTTTATTACCATCGGCAACGTATTGTGTGTTTTTTAGCATTATGTTGCTGGTTACATATAAACAAAGCACCCCTGAATGACGAACTATTAGGAACTGAGCGATTACTAATAAGACAAGTTATCACTACTGCATTCAATATTAACTGTTTGTACTTCATTCTTTGCTAAAATTTGAAATAGTGAGGGATCCTGGTCAGC
>NC_061105.1:20710100-20712600 GCF_015104395.2 Macrobrachium nipponense | reverse complement strand
GAAGAAAAACAATAAAAAAAAGATAATCACAAGTAGATTTCCCCAATCACAAAAATACATAATACATGCATAATATGCATAACTCCCACGTTTTTTCCAAGAAATGTCCCATGTAAAGCCACGGAATTTGCCAGAAAGCAAACTCTCACACATGCGCTTTCGTGAAATGCTATAGCCAACATTTCCAGATATTGCAAAAGTTCTGATCTATCACCATCAGAGGAAAAGAATCAGCACAGCGCTCATCACATCGCTTGTCAGCAGAAAAATCGCCTGCGGACGCATGCTCAAACAACAGCGCAAAAATTGTCTAGTCAGACACATAAGTTTGGAACTCATGATTCTCAAGAAAACGTCTAACTGACACATTTCACAAAATTAACTCCAGGATATGACTAATGTGTTTCAAAAATTTGTCTCGAAGACTTATTCTCTCATCATGACTTTTCCTAAATTATATTTCTCCAAGAATAACACACTTGTGAACATAAAAAAATGCACACACATCTCCATAGGACTCGTAATGCAGTAATGCCACTTCTCTCTAAATAGACACGAAATCAAAAAAGAGAACCACAGAAATCTTCTCTTTGCTCAAAAAAAACTCCATAACCACAAAAAGAGGGTCACCCGCCCAAGATTAATTCCAACTCCATTATGAGACACCATATTAATACTACACCACTCCGGTTATAAAAATATTTCCTCCATTTGGTTAATAACCAACCCCCTTATATTATTCTCTAATTTCTCTAATAGTCACATGGTCAGTAAAAAAAAACACCACTCCAAGAATAGAGAATAATCACCTCTATTTCGGCAAATACAAAATATTTACCTCTATTTGCCCCAATACTCCATGTGGAACAAAACAAGGCTCCAAAAAACATATATCTCCAAAAATGTGCACTCAAGGCAACTAACTCACATACTCACAAATATTGCATAATCTCAAATATGTGTCTCCATTTGCAACAAAGATGGCTGCAAAATACTTGAACTAAACATAGCTCATACCACATTGGCAAATATCAAAAATGGCCAAAATATATCTCCCATATATTATATCTCAAATTATAACTCCAAAATAATATATACCTCCAATTATCTCTCCAAATATATCTCAATTATATCTCAATTCTAACTCCAATTCTCCAGAGAATAACTCAATGTTATAGTAAAAAACTATAAAAACTCTCTCCATTTAGCATAATTGCTAAAAAAGGGCAAAAACTCGGCAAATAAAACTGTCTAGAAAATTCTAGAAAAAATCACTAATGTGCCACAACTCATTATAACAGAACTCCCAACTCACAGTGTCTAAGCAAAGACTTCCCCATATGCACTACGACATAGCCATTAGAAAACTTAACCAAGTTTCCTATCTCTCACAAAGTTGTCACAAATACAACTAATGTATTGTTGCAAGAAAACTCAATTTCTGGAACACAAATATCCAGAGAAAAAATGTAGTGCCATTACGTATGCATTCAAAACGTGCAAAAAATATTCTCCCATATAGCATCAAATAGCTAAAACACAAACACTTTCTCTTAAATGACTCTAAGTCATGAACTGAGACATTAAAAAATATCCACACCAACTGGAGAGAAAAAATAAACTCAAATTCACCCTTGGTAAAAAAACTTGTGTCAGCGATGGCTAATTTCCAAAAAAGGAGAAAAGAAAAATCAACGGCACCATTAACTATCTCCCGTAACTCACTAGATGTCAAGCAATTATCTGCTGAACTCATAAAAAAAAGAAAAAAAAACTAAAACAATGTGTTGTTAGTTCTTCCCATAATCACAAAAGATTTCACCTCCCTTGACAGCATTACAACGCCCACGTATTAGTACATAAAAAATCAGTATCAGAAATATCATTATCACAAAATCACCAAAAAAATTGCTATCATCAAAATCATCAGTATCAGTACAAAAAATATCACCAATGTTAATGCTTATCCATTCTCAAAAATTCAGCAAAAAAACAAAAAAAAATTCAGCAAATTTCACACAATTCACCAAGATTCAGTCAGATTCATCAAGATTCAGCAAAACTCATCCCCGTGAATCACTGAAATATTCTCCAAAGTTACAAAAACTCAACAAATAATTAACACAAGACTTCTCCCATTAATTCATTGTAATAATTCTCCTTGAATAATTATCTGTAATAATTACCAAATAATCTCCCATGGAAATATCTCAAATCTCTCGTAAAACAAGTCTCCCGTAATGATAATTATACTTAAGTATACCTCCCGTGACACATCTCAAGTACAATAATTATATAATAATAATAACTCTTCATAGCAATAATTCTCTTGCAAAAATTTCAAGTAAGGGTGAAATTCAAATAGCATACAACAGTATTGCTGAATCCTATGACATACAATTTCTCAGCATGCAACACCATGACATAACACCATTGCCACAACAACACAGATACAACACCAATCATCGGCATTTCAAAGTAATTTCTCCAACACAATAAA
>NC_061105.1:20690100-20707600 GCF_015104395.2 Macrobrachium nipponense | reverse complement strand
ACACCCTACTAATACACCTGAAGGTTTTTATTTACTCCTAAATCCTTGCTCATCATGTGCTAACTTCAAAACTAGTTCACGAAGTTTCCCAGGAACCACTAATTGTTCGGTGATTTCCCCTTTACTACCTGACTTGGAGGAACATAACGACACAAAACTTTGTCCTTTAAACAAAAGGTTTCCTTACACACATCATGGAGATCATCAGCCAGCTCACATTAAAATATTTGGGTTAGTGTCTCATCCTCTCTCTGCAGCTTGAACTAGCTCATCCTTATCCAAAAGATTAGTGCCTAATTCATCACCGTAACTAGTACTAGATCCCGGTACATTTACTGTGTTACTCTCGACAGCTACACCTTCCCCTTGGCTATCACTGTCAATATCAATAGAGTCAGGTCTCTCAGCCAAACTCATGCCAAGATCAACTTCGCCACCTCTATCACACTCGTTCGAATCCACGAACTCACTCTCCTTCGAATCCACGAAATTCAACACTCGTTCGAATCCACGAACAAATTATGACCGTAGTCTACGTCTGTATCTAAAACCTGACCTAGTTACTACCATTTCAGGCACTGGAATATCCCTCACAACAGGATTCACATCACTGGATAAAGCTAAGTCATTACCGACAATAATGTCAATGCCATCAATGGGCAAACTGTCAACAACTGCAAGTTTCACTTCTCCTGACACTACCTGACTTTCTAAGTTAAACTTCAACAAAGGACAAAGAACAAAAGTGTTAGGAAATCTACCTAACAAGACATTTTCATCCATATTGATTTCTGCCCTTTTTTGCACACTCTCTCTCCTAATAAGTGAGACAGCAACTCCTGTGTCTTGAAATCAAGACTACTTCCCTCGAAATACTCCTCCAAGAGAGGAAATTCACCAAAAAATTTCCTAGTTTCTCTCATCACATCATTCCTACTTGACAAAAGGTTAACTAGAGACACTGGTTTCTTAACGTCCTTCCTTTCTATTGCACAATTTCTTGCTAAATGCCCTTTCCCATTACACCGGAAACAAGTTATTTCTGAGCCACTAGATGCCACTTTATTCTTACAAACCTTAGACGCATGACCTGGTTTATTGCATGTATAACATGAATAGTCACTTTTACTCACATTGCTATTACTAGAACTGAAACTTTTACTGTCTTCTACCAGACGAAGGATTATTTCATTTCTTACTAACACTCAAATTATGAGTTAGACTATATTCGTCAGCTAACCTAGTTGCTCCTGCAAAAGATACTTCTGGCCTATCATCTATATAAAGCTTAATATCAGGAGATACGTTATCTTTGAAGTTTTTTTCTAGCAACACTAAGTTCTTCAAGCCATCAAAATCCTCAACTTTAGCAGAAGTTAACCAATCAAAAAACAGCCTTTCTAACTTCTTACCGTATTATACATGCGTAATATTTTCGTCCTTTCTCAAACTTCTGAATTTCTTATGGTACGCCTCCAGTACTAACCTGTACGCGCTAAGAACATTTTCTTTCACAATATATAATCATCACATTCCTCCTTAGACATGCAACTATACACAGTAAACGCCCTACCACTCAAAATTGACTGTAAATATAAAGTCCACATTTCTTTAGGAGAACCTACTCTTTCCATTAACTTCTCAAAACACATGAAATATTTTGTTACATCTTCCTCATCAAACTTTGGTTCTAAATTTCAACACTGCACTCATACCTAACCTATCAGCTTCATTTTCGTTCTCGCCTGTCCGACTGTTACGAGTACTTTCCCTTAACCGAGCAATTTCCAACTCATTCATATGTTCTTTCTCTCTTTCTTCCTGCTGCATTACCAACATTTCTCTCTCTTGCTGCATTTTCATTACTTCTCTCTCTTGCTGCATTTTCACTGCTTCTCTCTCTTGCTGCATTTCTCTCTCATGCTCTTCTTTCATTTCTCTCAGCCGCTCTTTCATCTCTCTCATACTTTTCTCTTTCTTTTCTTTTTCAACATACTCACGGAGATCATTCCCCTCTAGACCTAGAAGCTTACCTAACTCAATAAAATCTTTCACCATCTCACTCATTCTGGTTCTTTCTATATTCTCCCTGTTTCAAACTATTACAGTGCTGAATATTCTGAACAAGGTCGCCAAAAATGTTACGAACCGAGAGAGGAGGTCCGCTCCAAGTTCGATATTATGATAAACAAAAAAGAATTCAACACCAACAGTTGAAGCTGGGGATACGAATATAGAAAGATACACAAACACAACAAAGGTTTATTTACAAACTCACTAACAAAGATAAATGCAAAAAGGTTTCTCCTATTTACATACCACAAGTAAAATCTTCCAATGCGTGAACTTGGGAAACACTGTGGTAATCAAAACAAAAACTTGCCGGCCAGTTTTGCGTCGTCGGAGATCTGTGCTTGAAGCGGTGGCTTCACAAAAGGAGAACTGTAGTTGTAGACGTCCTCTTGACTCTGTATTGCAGAAAATAATGTTTATTCTTGATACTTGAAGGGCAGGAACTCCTCGAAACCTCTTGTAGAAAGTTTCCTCTCTCAAGGCCTGCTCAACGACGAAAATACCTCGGTCGTTTCTCTCTAACTGGATGACTTGACCAGAATTCGACCAAATTCTCGAGCACCTTTTCCTCTCTGATCCTTCGTCTGTTCCTTCTTCTCTTATCTCTCTCTAATGATCTCTGATCTCTGCTGCTGGACTCTTACTGATAATCTGATCTGTGGCTCTTACTGATGATCTGCTCTCTCCTACTTCGTCAGTCGTATTTATACGGCAACCTGGGGGCATGGCCTACCAGCATACATCACAGGCACACCGAAATTACCAGAACACTTAGAGGAATCCCGACGAAGTATTGCATCATATTTCGCTGCATTTCCTGACAACGTAACAGCGTGTCGCGTTCCACAACACTCCTGCCGATTCTAGAATCATCATGAGAACAGGCACCTCCAACACATGCACGAAAGCTTCCGTGCTGCAGAACTTCTTGAAGAAGATGCGTTTTCCTTTCCTATAACTTTGCTATAAAAACAATTACCATGACAATATATATCATGCATATATTTATATACACACACACACACACACACATATATATATTATATATATATATATATATATAATATATATATACTTATATTATTATATATATATATATATAATTATTATATATATATATATATATATATATACTATATATATAATATATATATATATATATATTAATATAATATATATATGTATATATATGTATATATTATGTTTCTTTAACCCCAAGATAGGCTTTATTGCAATTGCAAGAAGACAGTCAATTACAAAGACTTCAGCTAAGCTCATGTGCTTAACAGTTCTCACCTTGGCATAATGCTTGCTGGGATATATGTATATTTTGAGAGAGAGAGAGAGAGAGAGAGAGAGAGATAGAGAGAGAGAGACTGTATATGTGTATGTGTTCTTGTATCAAATCCGCGTATGCTAGAGAAAACTTTACCAAATGTGTTATGATACAATTCTTGTGAGAGAAGAATAAATGCTTTAACAAGTGTTGTGTTTGCTGTCTTGATAGTAATTATATTCCAAAGAGTTCTGTTATGAGGTTTTGAGTTTCAAGTTTCGCTCTCCAGATGGGAACCGTTTAATGGGTAATCTCCTCTATGATTTTATATTTCATCTTTGTTCTTTGATTTTAATTTAAGAAGGGATATTATATCTAAATGCTTATTGGCTGGAATGTAATTTGAACGGTGATACGAAGCACATTATCTAGCTATCCATTATCTATGTTTGTGTGTGTGTGTGCTCTTCCGTTGACACCAACAAAATATTTGTTGGAATGCATTTGACCACGAACATATAGCATGTCTATATATCTATCTATCTATATATGTTATAAAATACTATCTTACTCATACATGTAATGTATATGTGTTTATGTGTACGTTTGTGCGTGTTATACAATATCATCATTCTCGCTAACAAAAGATATGAACAGAAACTGGAGACTTGGGTTTTTCTTTGTCCCGGACAAAATAAATTACGTCCTCCCCAATTGAGACTTGAAAGGCCCAAGAAAGAGTCAAGAGAGAAGCAGCTTTATGTCTAAATTCACTTTGTGCTAATATTGGTGGTTCTGGCTGTGTATGGGAATCATTTTAACCACAGCAGCAGTAACAATTTAATAATAATAAATAATAATAATAATAATAATAATAATAATAATAATAATAATAATATAAAAAAATATTATTATTATTATTATTATTATTATTATTATTATTATTATTATTATTATTATTATTATTATTATTATTACAAGTATGAATATACCACCAACAATGATATCAACCTTAACCTTGTAGAACAATATCAATAATAGCATTGCAGTAATCGAAAATGAAGGCTGAATGAATTAAAAACCAACCACCCTTTAGCAAAGGGAACAGGTAGAGGAAAACACCTGCTAATCAAAAATAGGTGGAGGCAGAGCCAAAGTAAGGCTCTATCTGGATAATCTCCTACCTGTTTTGGCTTCTGAAAAAGGAAATGCGACGTGGTAGCATTAAAGCGCTTTCCAGCACGGGAGTAGGGTTGGGAGAAGTTCTCTGGAAGGGTTGCTGGAAAAAGAGAAGTGCAGGATCCGGAGGAGTTCAGGCGAGTAATTTACGAGAGAGAGAAGAAGAGAGAGAGAGAGAGAGAGAGAGAGAGGATGGAGTATAGTCACTACTTGTTTTAAAATCGGATGGATGCGGTTGTACATATTGTTCCGTGCAAGTGTATGTTAAAGGTCTCTCTCTCTCTCTCTCTCTCTCTCTCTCTCTACATACACCCACACACACACACACACACACACACACACACACACACACACATATATATAATATTTATATATAATATATATATATATAATATATATATATATATATATATATATATATATATATATATATTTATATATATATATATGTCGTCCGAAATATAGCTATAGCTTTCTACCCATTTGCATGTATTTTTTGTGGCTCCTATTACTAAATGGACTAGATGTATGTATATATACAGTGCTGGGGTTTGTTGGCCCCTCCCTTTTGGGCCCTCAGGTTCATCCATTTTCTATCCCTTAAAAGTTACTTCCATTCCCGGTTTCATAAATCAATCACTCGATCTTTCACTCCATCTCAGTCCTCCGTTGTCTCCACATGACCGAACAATCTCAAAACTGAGCCGCCTTTCTCCTGAGCTGAACTTTCTACCATTTTTCTGCATCTTCAGATTTCTATTGCTTTCTTTTATTGTTCTACAGCCAAAGATTCCCTCCCAGCTTCCACACTACACTTCTCGTCAATGGGAGTTTTGGGGAATAAGATCCTTATTCAAAAGGGGATTTATTGGAGTTGATGTATGGTAGCTTTCGATATTTACTGAAGCGGAATTGAAAAGGAGTTGAATGGAAAAAATTTGTGTGGGAAAAAGATTCTTTTTCTTGGTATTTTATACAATGTAATGTGAGGTTTTGTAAGAATAAGATCTTTATTGAAATGTGTTGTAAATAAATCTCTGAAAGGTTTGGCGAGTAAAATCTTTATCCTAAATGTTTATCCAAAGGTTTGGACAGAAGTTGGTGAGAATTTTGGGAAGCAAAGCCTTTATTCAGTGGTTTCCTGTAGGTGTATGGAATAGGAACTTTATCCGAAGGTGTATCAAGTTGCTGACTTTGCTCGGTAAGAATTTCAGCTAAAGATGAATCATAAGACTTGTGTGGTACTTAGGGATGAAGTCCCCCAGTCCACGTTACTTTTTAATAGCAGTTGATGGGTGGATTTGAGAGTGACATCTTTTTTCAATGATAGGAAATTCTGATGAGTGATATCTCCTTTCAAGTAGTTTTGCAGGAGTTGATTGAAAGGCTGAAGGAGAAAGATCTTTACTGAGAGTGTTAGATAGAAGTTGATGAAATGTTTGGTAGTAGGAAACTGATTGAATATTCTATGGCACTTGATTGGAGGTTCGATTATTCAAGCCTCAGATGAAGTACTGAAACTGATGTTAGTATTGTACTGTAATAGTAGCATTCAGAGAAATCGTAGACGGGGGAGCTAACTGGAGGACTAGAGGAAAAAAATCTGTTGTATTTAGCTTTATATAAGAATTAGTTGGATTTTTTTGGGGAAGTGGGACCCGTTATTCACGGTATTATATGGAGGTTAATGTAGGTCTTGGAAGGGAAGGAGTCTTTCTGTAGAGGTTCTCGAGAATTCTAGGTTCCATCTGAGCCTCGTGTCTGCTTCCGTTAATATTCACGAGACCATTTCCCGTGCATTTCCAAGTAGGAGGCGAGGGACAGAATTCAGGGAAATGCTGTTTATATTTTTCTTGATTTTAATGTGTTTTTAGAAGGAAGGGCTGTCTATTCTCTTATTGAACTGCAGACGGTCATTCTGGAATCTTTCCCAGTTTTGTATATTGTTCCAAACGGATGACACGACGGACTAAAACATGTAAGAAGTATTATTTAATTGATAACATAATATTCAAATTCACTCCTCTTTTCTCTCGCACTTATTACCCATGGATACATATTTATTTTTTATTAAATTAGAAAACTCTCTCTCTCTCTCTCTCTCTCTCTCTCTCTCTCTCTCTCTCTCTCTCTCTCTCTCTCTCTCTCCTTTATCCTCGACCAGTGCATTTCTGCAGTCAGAATTAATGCATTAAACCGGCGTCAGTGCGAGAGGGTCTAATGGTTGCAACGACGTCCTATTAAAATTTTGCTCTCACTATCATTATTAATCTGGTTTTTGGGAAGTTGAATTTATGTTTGTTTTATCCAGTTGGTACCTACCTCTTCACGTATCACTTTCCATTTCTTAGTTAATTTTTACACAAACAAAAACATATTGTTGACACACAAACAAAAACATAGCTTATGAAGTGTGTACTTGTGACATTGTTTGACCTGAAATTAGGATTTAGGGAAAGCTAATGTATTTTGAGTTCTCTCTTGACAATGTTTCTTAATAAACTGATTCCGATCTTTCAGTTTCTTGCATTATCTAAGGTCATGAAAATATTAGCAATCCTCTAATTCGAATAGAGACATGTTGTCATGGAATGCCCTTCTTCGAAATGTTGCAAAATTCAGTTTTAATTGTTCATTATCAGAAGTTGATAATCAAATTTTTTATTTGTTTCTAATTTTTCCTTACATAAAAAGATGTTCTTTATTTACATTCTTAACAGTTTCACATATTTTCCACATTTTCCGTTGAAGAGAAGAACATTGATATCGGTTTCGTTGGTTCATCTTCCTTATGTTTTGTTGCTTCTTTATTCCTCAATAATAATAAAGAAAATTATATGTGAAGTATTAATTGTTAATATCATCCTTATTATTATTATTATTATTATTATTATTATTATTATTATTATTATTATTATTATTATTATTATTATTATTATTATTTTTATTATTATTATTATTGTTGTTGTTGTTGTTGTTATTATTATTATTATTATTATTATTATTATTATTATTATTATTATTATTATTATTATTATTATTATTATTAATTTTATATTTTCTTTTTGTTATCACTTACGACAAATTTGTTTATAACAATAATAATTCAGTGATATAATGACAAAGATAATTAGTTGAGTCACTAAATGCCGCTGAGGCGACGACACATTGTCATTAGAGGGTATTAATTACGCTCCTTAAATTATTCTCACTGGAAAGAAAGCGGGGAAAAACTTCTCCCTTTGAAATGAATGTATGTTTTACCTTTACTTTCTTTTTTTTATTTGCTCTTTTTGTCTCTGTTACTTTCCCTTTTTGGTTTGTTTTTATTTGTAATTGAGATATTATGCATTCATGACTATTTGTATTTTAATACATAATTTCGAGATATTTTCCAGTTGAAGATGTTGTTGATCAATTATGATCAACAATCCTGCAATATTATTATTATTATTATTATTATTATTATTATTATTATTATTATTATTATTATTATTATTATTATTATTATTATATTTAGAATTTTCATGTGGTAAAACAGGAAAACAATATATTGATAATATTAATTATCAATAAATTGACAATAATTAGAATAATAGCGATAGTTGCTATTACGAATATAAATTTCAGTATCACGTGACGTTTCGACCTTCTCGCAGGTCCTTTTCGGACGAGTTCGTTGAAGAGACTGTACCAAGAAAGTTTGCGGGGCGGTATTTATAGCGGCTCGGACCTAGAGTTGCATTCTCATTGTATTCTATATTTTTCAACAGCCGAACAGGTAATTACTCAATGTTTTTTTCATAGAAATCTTTTTCATATGTGCATCTCCCAACTCCTTTTTTATACTATTTTCACATCCGAACAGGTAATCACTCAATGTTTTTTATAGAAACTTTTTTCATTTGTGTATCTCCCAACTAATTATTTTATACCAATAAAATTTGTCTTGTCCATTTTTTCCTTTTAGCTTCACAGGTTTCTTTTTAAAGGGAACTTAACATCAAAATAAAATGCATTAAATAAAACTATTAAAGATTTTAGTTTTGAGGATTAACATTGCTTTCAGTGGAATAATGAATAAAATACCTTTTTATTTTTGAGTAATAACAGTGTTTTCTGTGGAATAATGAATAATATACATTTATCGAAACTGCTACAAACTTACCAATGGTTAAAATGAATAGAATAAATAAAAATTTACAAATAATGTGTATGGCTTTTAAGTACTGTAATCTATCTAAATTTTCATTGTCATCTGAGAGTTTTTTAACCATTCATTGACAATTGCACAATTTTTTAGTACTTGTAGACATAATGCCGCAAAAGCATGTTGTAGTGTTAGTTCCCAATCATTTTACTTTTTTTTTTTTTTTAGTTTGTTCATAAGACGAGAATAAATTTGGATAAACGACTGACATTCGTAGTTGTGCGTTGCCAGCCTTCAACCGAATTGTTGTTCGTGGTATTCCTAGCAATGTCTTTTTCTCGTACATTCCATATGGAGATATCAATTTGTGGGGCGTCGTCACCTGAATTAATTATATACGTCTATGACATCATTCTTTGGAACGAAAGCCAGTACTGTAAGGTTTTTGATTAGAAAGCATTCCTTGGCTCATTATATAAGTTTTGTAGGCCACATGTCTGAATATTTCTCCAGAGGCATTGCACAAAGTGGAAAAAACTTTCAGAAGTATGAGATTAAGAATTTTTTTTTTTTTTTACGCTACTTATTGCTGTTTTTTTAAATCAATAGTTATTGAAATTGAGTCTATAGAACGCTTTTCTTTAAGTTCAGAAAATATCGCAACGTATATTTTTTTTATTTTTGAATATTGTAATGCAGTACACAAATGGAACCGTATGATTTTCTCCAAGGAGAGCATGGATGGTGTACAGTTGATGGCGTTCAGGAGTACTATCGAACGTTCCGTCGCAAAACCAGTGCATACTTTTCGCCAATAAATCGAGATTACCGTCAGTTGACAGTACAATGATGTTATCTTCTTCGAATAAAACGAATCTCTCACCTCTTAACGAAACCCTAAGTTGGTCTTTACTTCGGTTCCATCTGTAAATTTCCTTTGTCTTCTAATCATTCTGCTAAGACTTTCTTTTTTGGGAAGAGAACCAGTTGCTTCTAATGGAAAGTCAGATGTGCTGTTTTCATCTATAATACTCTTCAATTTTTCAGTATTAGTGGCTCTTTCCTTCATCTCCTGTACTGTCTTGAGAACAACAGCTCTACTGGCATCTGGTGGGTGAGAATGTGGCAGTGGATCACCTTGTAATATATCATTCACTCTCTTAACGTCCAGCCCTCCACATCCTACCTCTTTTGTCTTTGCATATCCAGTAAGTAATGTCATCTCTCCTTTTTCTTCGTATCTCCAGTACGTAATGTCATCTCTCCTTTTGGTAACTGTATATGTATACCCATTGTGCAGTAGCTTCCTTTCACCACTTTTAGTAAAAGTGAACTCCATGGACTATAATAAAAAAAGAAAATAAGTCTACTGAGCAAAATGTAGTTCTTCTTTACTGTTGGGATATCTTCTCTCTTACAAATACTCTGATGAATAACTTACTTAAAACTTTTGTATTTTCAACAATATAAATTTTCCATTTAACAAATCTCTTTCTTAAGTAATTACTTGATTGACTGTTAGCAATATGCATGTTTCATTTAACAACACTCTTAAGTAATTACCTGGCTGGCTGCTTAACCGTCTTTTGAACAAAAAGGCTGTTCGATGAAATATCCGTTAACCGAAAAGTCCATTAACCGAAAAGTCTGGTAATGAGAATTCCGGGGAACAAACATCCTGGGACAGTGCAAGTACCGGACATCCGCTTGCTATATGGTTTCTGGTCTCGTTTTTCACATTGCACTTCCTACATTTGGGTGAGGAAGAGATGTTATTTTCATCTATTGTTCTTTGGATATATATCGTTTTTAGGGCCTGACCTTGTGCAGCTGTTAGCATTCCTTCTGTTACCTTCTTGAGTTCTCCCCTCAGTAGCCATTGACATGTTTCATCGCTGGCCACTTCTTTAGTCTGTCTATTGTACTGCCCGTGCATTGGTTTGTTGTGCCATTCTTCCATTCTGTTTGTCATTCTCTTGTCTGTATATTTCTGGGTGTTCGTCTACTTTCATCAGTCCTTCTTCCCATGCAATCCTGAGCCACTCGTTTTCACTGGTTTTCACATATATTGCCCCATTGCGCTGGTCTCGATGTTGACACAGTCCTCTATGCTTAGTAGTTTTCTCCCTCCTCCCTTTCGTTTTATGTATAGCCTGTCCGTATTTGCTCTTGGGTGAAGTGCTTTGTGTATTGTCACATGTTTCCTAGTTTCCTGGTCAATGTTGCTGAGTTCAGCCTTCTTCCACTTCACTACTCCTGTGCTGTATCTGATTACAGGTAATGGCATGTATTTATGGCTTTCATCATATTTCTGGCGTTGAGTTTTGACTTGAGGATCGCCTTGAGTCTCTGCATATATTCTTTCCTGATCATGTCCTTCATCTCTTGGTGTTTTATATCTAAAACTATTATTCCCAGTATTTTTATCCTGTCTCTCTGTTTGATGTTATTCTTATCTGGTAGCTTTATCTCTTTACTCATTGTCACTTTGCCTTTTTGTATATTGACCAAGGGACATTTTTCTATTCCAAACTCTCCTAATGTCCCAGATACAATTCTTACAGTCTGGATTCGGATATCTATTTCCTAGATGATCTAACCATACAGCTTGATGTCGTCATGAACATCAGATGGTTAATTCTGTTGCCTCTTTTCCGGAGTTGGTACCCAGCATCCATTTTCTGCAATACTTTTAACCTGGGAATCGTGGCTACTACAAAGAGTAGTAGGGACAATGAGTCTCCCTGTAAGAGCTTTCTCCTGATGTTAATCTTTGCTATTGTTATTCCAGAGCTTGTAAGTTTTGTATTCTAGTTGTGCATTGTATATTTCAAGAAGCTAATGATGTTTTCCTCTGTCCCATATATTAGCCATGTGTGTGGTATCATGTCGAAGGCTATCTTATAGCCTATCCATGTCATGCTTAGGTTGGTTTTCCTTCTCTTACTGGTCTTTTGCAGCCTTTTTGTTGGGGGTGGGGGGGTGGGGGATGCTGTTTGTATCCTCTAGGTAGTTGTATAGTCAGTCTTTCGCTGATGATACCTGTTAGTATCTTCCACATTATTGGTAGGTAGGTGATAGGCCTGTAGCTACTGGCTAAATTTCCCTTACTCTTGTCTTTCTGGACTAAGGATATTCTTCCTGTAGTAATCCATTTGGGTGTATGGTGATTTGTGATACAATGCTGGAGTTGTAGAGCCTTGAAGTTTTTGAGCCAGTATCCATGGACTTCATCGGGACCTGAGGCTTTCCAGTTGGCCATTTTCTTTAGTTGGTGTCTGACTGTGTTTGTCGTGAAGTCAGTGAATCTTTGTCTTATTCTCCCTGTTTCTTCTGCCTTGACTTCTTATTTGGTTCGGTTTCAGGAATTGCTTGGTGGTTGTCTTCCCCTCTTTCTGGTTGGTTCTGAATAGTTTGTTCTGTTGGTGTCCCTTATTCCTGTTCATGTACTGTAGGATCTTGTGTGCTTTGGCCTTAAGCCTTTGTTTTACATCTTCTATTTTGTTGTTTAGTCCCCTCTCCAGTACTTTGTATTTCTCGTTCATCCATTGTCTGATCTTCTCTACCCATTCCGTCCTGTCTGTTACTTCGTCGGTGTTTCTTCGCGTGTCTTTGTTTGATACCTCATCATCCCTGTCGCTTTCTGTGGCATCGTCTTTAAGTTTCGTCTTCTTGTGATGTCATTTCCCTTTCCTGTTAGGGGAGAGGCATTTCTTTTTCTTTATGCTCCTTACTTGGTCTGCCAGCCTCTGCTCTGTTTGGGGGGTGTTATTCCTCTCATTCCAGATGTTGACCAACCTTCTTCTATATTCTCTCTCCGTCGGGTTGCTTCTGATGTAGCATTTCCATATTCCTTATTTCTTCTCTTGTCCATTTCTTCCTCTGGTTTGCCTCTGTAGCTCCAGTCTCTGGTTGTCGGTTACTATCGTTGCGGTGGTCAGTATCGGGATGACGACCTCCAAGTACCTGACCCTCTTCCCCAGAGGTTCCATTTACGCCGTTGTCGTTTAATTCTTCATTTCTTTCCATCATTGCTGAGTTTTGCTACTTAACCGATTCACAGCTGAGTAGACTGGTTAAAGATCCTTTCCCAAGGAATCAAAGCCTAGGAAAGCGGTCACCCATCCAACGACCGGCCAACCCCAATATTGCTTAATCAGTCAATTGACGACCTAAACCACTCTGCCACTGCGCCACATATTATTATTATTATTATTATTATTATTATTATTATTATAGATAAATATTTCCGTAAGAGCTCTCGCCGTTTTCTTCTCTCTGCTGTCAAGCTTTTTAAATTCTGTACCTGCTCATGTTTTCTGGAACCTCGTACGTTTTTCCCTTCTCTCTCTTTAACTTCTAGTTATATGGCAACTCTTCCTTGGCTTTGCATTCTCTTTAGAAATATTGGGCATTGACGGTAAATATCCAAAGTCAACATCTAAACAGTGGTTGTTGCTGGGTATGAGAGTCCGCCCATCACAGATAGCTTCGACCAGGTCCTTTCCTTATATTGACCGTCATCTAGAGTAAAATATATAGACATGTTTCCTGTTAACATGCGCACAATAATCATCAAATAACATAAATATATATTTCTTGCATTTGTAAAATCAATCTGTGGCTGAGCGGATAGCGATCTTTGGTTGGGGAAAGTCCGTGAGTATTGCACCCTCACTTCGTGTGAAATTGCACATGAATAGAAAGTTTTCACTTCCTAGATTCGTCCTTCCTGGGGAGAAGGAAGAATTGGCTTAGAGCTTTCAAATTTTTATTTTCGTTTTTCTACGTGGAAACTCTCTCTCTCTCTCTCTCTCTCTCTCTCTCTCTCTCTCTCTCTCTCTCTCTCTCTCTCCAAAAGAAACCACACGCGTCAGACCCAATATTTTGTGGGCATTAACTTCCTTTCCTGTCCTCTTCACGTCTTGCTTCTGTCCTCTTTAATCTCCTCAAGTGCAAGCGCGCGCACAAAAAGAAATGAAGCATTCAAATGACCACATTAATCCAATTTTTGGGGACGACAAGTGGATGGGACTAAAGCCTCCCAAAGTGACATCGGAACGGACAGGTTGTCTTCAGCCAGGGTGGTCCTAATCCTGGGTGTATTCTGGCGCCTGTGAAGTGAAGACTTTCCCGCGACGCCAAATGAAAACGTTGAAAGAAAACGTTTGAATTTCATTCAAATGTTCATCAACCATTCATCCGCCGAGGAATTATTGTATCAGACTGTATCCCATTTCATCTTTTTTTTTTCCGGAATAGGTCACAGGTGTATTACATTGTTTTTGGGGATAATTGACTGAGGAGACGTTTTTTGAACTGTTGTTTGAAAGAATTTGAAGACGGAATAGGTAGTAAACTTTTGATAATGACACTGAGAAATTTTACATAGACTTTTTAATCTTCATTTCCCCTCCATTCCCTTTCTTTTGCCCTCTAACCTTTCTAGCTCCTACTTTTAATAAGGGGGGAGGCATTTCTCCCAATTCCACCTCCAGATCTTTGTGGCTTATCGCCTTTATTTTTTAGATCTCTTTATCTTGCTGTCCAACTGCTCCAACTCACTTTTTTTCACTGTCTTGAGCGCTACATGGTCGAAAGTGGCGGGCGGTGATTGGCTTAATACCCATATGTATAAATTATATAATATATGTATAGATATATATATATAATATATATAATATATATATTATAGATATATATATATATATATATATGTTTATTGCCAACCATTCAGTTTTTCTCCCGGCTTAGTGCATCAGTCTATGACGCAGCTTATGATGGTAAATATCACTTTTCCAGGGTTGTTGTTTTGTGTGGTACATCTTATTAAAATGAAAACTTCTGCCTATTTGTGTTCTTATATATATATATATATATATATATATATATATATATATATATACACATATATATATATATATATATATATATATATATATATATATATATATAAACAAAACCGGATGTGAGCAAAATTCGATGTCTATGAAAACCAAGCTACTTGAGGCGCTCCATCAGAAGCTCATGGCTTAGTATTAATTAACATGATTTACTTTCGGAAAGAATTCCATGAGGTATAATGAAGCCCAAGACGAAAGGATAAAAAACGGGCATTGCTTCCTTGTCATTCATCACTAATGAGATTGTTGCAACTTTTGCAACGAATGTGTTTTTGGAGTGATTCATCCATCACAGAATTATTGCATTCAGTGAAATGAAATTGCATTACTGGTCTCTCTAATGATCAAGCGATGGGATGAATCTGTATTGTCGCGTCGGTGGTGTAACGAATTCGTCATATTATGAAAATGATGGATTGTTTACTGCTTCTGAAAGGATGACAGGGGAGGTGGAAGAATATGAATGGGAGCTACGTTCTCGCAGAAAGGAGTCGCACATTTTGCGTCTGACCAAGAATCAGTGGTAGGAAATATAATTCGATCAATTCATTACAATTATTTCTGTAGACACGTCATCAAATCCAGCTTCAAAAATCATTATGTCAATTTAATCAGAATAATATTTGGGAATTGCAGTCTTAGAACAAGTGGGAAATTATAATGACACTAATAAAAATAAGAAGACAAATAGGCAGACGTTTCATTTTAATTAGATGTACCACACAAAACAACAACCCTGAAAAGTGATATTTACCATCATCAGCTGCATCAAAGACTGATGCATTAGGCCGGGAGAAAAACTGAATGGTTGGCAATAAACGTACAAACACGAATATTATCAGAAATGCCAACATCACCAAGGGCCCTAAAAACGATGTTGAACAAAATCAGAACGACTTACAAAGATGACATTCTCTCGTATTGTCAAAGGCCAACGCAGAAGATTTAATTACCTGGCAAATACTTTATACGCAGGACAAATGCAAACTAATAATATACACGAATACCTTCGAATACCTAGCTGATATTTTTCAACTTTGTGCTCGAGTGATTGCATGGATGCTCTTTTTTTCTAATTTCCGTTCATCGTCAGCAGGAAACAGTTGTTCTCTTGTTACATTATTACACATGCAAAGAATGTTATGAGAAATTAATTCAATAAAGGTAATGGTAAAATGGGCATGAAGATAAATATGCATCCTCACCACTCTTTGACCCCACATCAAATATGTTTATGACAGAGACAGAGAGAGAGAGAGAGAGAGAGAGAGAGAGAACCCCTGTTGTAATGGTTGTAAACTGCACTGTGTCCTTTTGCATAATTCCTCAGAGGATTGGCGCGAGTGCTGATCCAGTATGTGTTTGCTGGATACACTAAACCCCAAACTCCCTCAGAGTCGGGACCCCGAGGAGCGCCAGCAGAAGGCAAGGGAGTTTATTATCTGATTAACTGAAGCCTTTGTGACGGCTCCTCCTGAGACTTGTTTTGGCCTCATAATTGGTCTTTGAGTTAGACCTCTTCTAGCTTTGTTTTGGTCTGTCTAGAGTTGTTGGTTTATCTGTTCTGGTACATTGGTGTAGTCTGACTCTCTCTCTCTCTCTCTCTCTCTCTCTCTCTCTCTCTCTCTCTCTCTCATCTCTCTTATATGACATATGGAAAAGGGATTCAAATTATTCTTGTACTTCTCATTTGATAGCAGTTAATCATATGGCTGTGGTTGGCCTATTTCCGAAAGTTAAGAAAATCCAAAAGCATCTACAATCGTTTGTCCCACCGCCAGGTTACCTTAATTCATTTCCTTGGATGGGTTACATCAGGCCAGTACACATATTTTTTCTTTTTAGGGGTGGGGGTGGGTCTTTCCCAAAACTTGACCTTTTCTTCTATAGATGTTATTGCATATATAGGTATATACAAGATGAAATACTTGAAAATTTTATTTTAGTTATATTAAGAAGAGAAATTGGGTATGCTGTCTATCCCCTTCTACCCGATTAGATGTTATTCAAAGTACTGACTTTGATTAACAGAATTTCACTTAAGATCATTTACAAATATGGTGGCCTATATCATATTCCTATCATCACTATTATCAGTAAATTTCCCCTAACTGATCAATTCACTACAGGATAGTATGTTTTATCTACAACTGTTTTCGTCAGTAGATATACCTTCATCTTATTGTTTAATATGTCTTTCAGAGTCATTCACTTCTTTTATGTAACATTTCTCTTGTGATAGTAATCATTTCTACATCGAGGTTCTTTCATGTTGGCCAGTATGCTGCAAAGGTACTCTATTCCATCAACCACACGGGTTGGTTCTTGTTCTGACTTTCTCGTCACTCGCCCCTTTTCTTATATCAGTCCTAGTTTCTATTCAGGTACTTCTATCCTCTCCAACCAGACTACTTCCTCGCATAACTGCAAAGTGTATCCCGATCTCTCTCCGCCGACCGCCCGAGGCAAAAACGCCCAATTTAGAGCAGTTTGCGCGGGGCTGAGATCCCCAAATGGACTATGGAAATCGGCCTCATTGGCGTCATTTCATCAAAAACAAGTGAAACAAGGCGATAAACGCGAGGTTATTATTCGACTGCCTGAAGCCCAGTCCCATTTGCCCAGTTTTATTCTCGACCGAGTAGGAATTTTGATGACGTGCAACGCTGTTATTGACATTTTCTTCTTTTTTCCTTTTTCGTTCCTCAAAATTGTTTTCTCTCTGTCTAGCCAGAACAGTTTTAATCTTCGGTTCCAAAACAGGTTCCTTTTTCTCAATTGTGTTTTCCGGTTTCTATGATTTTGCTTTATGTTAATTTAATGACTTCCTTGTGTCGGTAATTTTGTAGGGCTATTGTGTTTTTTGAGACATATATAATAGCACTTTGATTGATCACATCAGAACCTTTTCTTGGAGCT
>NC_061105.1:20652600-20682600 GCF_015104395.2 Macrobrachium nipponense | reverse complement strand
GCAGTGTTTCGAAGCCTAATGAACTTAAAGGCCAGTGCAGTTCCTCTCCTACAGTTCGGGATAAAAAGCGGTGGGGGCTCTGTAACCTTTCCTCTCTGATGACTTCTGCCGCGTTACATATGGATCCTGGCCTTATGCATCTTTCAGTATGTTATGTATATCAAAGAGTGATGCACCTTTTATAATGGTCCTGACCCTTCGTAAGGTATGGATCTTGCATAGTGTGATCTATCTCTCTTTAGGTTGGTGTACTTACTATATATATATTATTATATATATATATATATATATATATATATTATATATATATATATATATATATATATATATATGTGTGTGTGTGTGTGTGTGTGCGTGTGTGTGTGTGTGTATATATATATATAATATATGTATATATATATATATATATATATATATATATATATATATATATATATATATATATATATATATATATTATATATGTATTATAAAAAGGGTCCAGGAATCCACCAAACATAGTGAAGAATATTTTATTAGGAACGTTTCATACTACTTCAGAGTACATCTTCAGCCTGTAGTTATAAATTGTGACAATTTAATTAATAGTAAAAGAAAAATAATACTTTAAGACTAAAACATCAAGATAAGTTAATTAAAAAACCTTAGAGAACATTTAAAACAAACAATAGACTAAAACTTTAAGAAATTTGTTAATTAAAATTTACAGAAACATTTAAAACAAATCAATGAGAGGACAAGTACCCTAAGTGAAAGTAGAGAAGGGAATGATTTGAAAACACAGTTCGGCCCAGATCTCAGTTATGCTAAATCAACGTGGCAGCAGCAGCCACCTTTGCATTTAGAGAAGGAACCAGTCGTTTGATGTATAATGACTCAAGTGTCGTTACAAGTAATTGTTGGAGTGCTGTCAATGATTGAGGAATGTGTTTTATCAATATTAATTCGACATATTTTGGCGTTGTTACGGATATTGGATAATTCTGGGTTTGTTATCCTTTGTTCCTGTTCTGTAACTAACACCTAAGTGACTGGAATATCTCACTTTTAGTTACCGTTTGGTCGATCCGACGTAAATACCAGGACAACCGGACAATTAAATTTATAAATGACGTCGGATCTCATGAACGGTGGTAGTTTTTCTTTGTGTGTAAAAAAAATGTGCCATTTTTAATGGGTTGACAGGAATCAAGTTTTAATTTTTAAACAACCTATTTCACTTTCAATGATTTTCCTTATTCGCTCGCCTAATTTGTTTTATATGTAAAAGAAGTGGTACAGTACATAACTAGCTTCTTAACATCATAGGAATAGGAAATCATTAAAAGTAAAATAGGTTGTTTAAAATTAAACTTGATTCCTGTCAACCCATTAAAAATTTGAACATTTTTTACACACAAAGAAAAACTACCACCGTTCATAGATCCGACGTCATTTATAAATTTAATTGTCCGGGTTGTCCTGGTATTTACGTCGGATCGACCAAAACGGTAACTAAAAGTGAGATATTCCAGTCACTTAGGTGTTAGCTACAGAACAGGACAAAGGATAACAAACCAGAATTATCCAATATCCGTAACCACGCCAAATATAAGTCAAATTAATAGTGATAAAAAACACATTCCTCAATCATTGACAGCACTCCCAACAATTACTTAACGACACTTGAGTCATTATACATCAAACGACTGGTTCCTTCTCTAAATGCAAACGTGGCTGCTGCTGCCACGTTGTATTTAGCATAACTGAGATCTGGGCCGAACTGTGTTTTCAAATCATTCCCTTCTCTACTTTCACTTAGGGTACTTGTCCTCTCATTATTGTTTTAAATGTTTCTGTAAATTTTAATTAACATATTTCTTAATGTTTTAGTCTATTGTTTGTTTTAAATGTTCTCTAAGGTTCTTAATTATCTTATTATCTTGATATTTTAGTCTTAATGTATTATTTTTACTATAATTAAATTGTCACAATTTATAATTACAGGCTGAAGATGTACTCTGAAGCAGTATGAAACGTTCCTATTAAAATATTCTTCACTATGTTTGGTGGATTCCTGGACCCTTTAATGCTCTCATGATTGAAGATATATATATATATATATATATATATATATATATATATATATAATATATATATATATATATATATATATATATATAATGTGTTTTGTATGTGATATGTGATACCGTCATTTTATCTTTAATCCTTAAATAGGTCTCTCGCAATTACAAAAAGACACGGTAATTACAAAGATTTCAGCTGAGATCATATGCTTAACAGTTCTCACCTTGGTATACTACTTACAGGAATATATGTATATTTTGAGAGAGAGAGAGAGAGAGAGAGAGAGAGAGAGAGAGAGAGAGAGACTGTATGTGTGTATGTGTGTATTTGTATCAAATCCGTGCATGCTTGAGAAAGTGTACCAAATGCGCTATGATACAATTCTTGTGAGGGAAGAATTAATGATTTAACAAGTGTTGTGTTTGCTGGCTTAATAGTAATTAGATCCCAGAGAGTTCTGTTATGAGGTTTGAGTTACAAGTGTCGCTCCAGATGTAAACCTCTATAATTTTATTTTTCAACTTTGTTGTCTGTTTTTCATTTAAGAAGGGATACAATTATATCTAAAGAATTATTGGCTTGGAATATAATTTGAACACGGATACGAAACACATTATCTATCTATCCATCTATATATGTATATGTTTTAGTGTCATATATATCTATCAGTCAAAGTATTTATCTGTGTGTGTGGGTGTGTTGAAACCAACAACATATTTGTTTGGAATGCAATTTTACCGCGGACATAAAGCGTGTCTATCTATCTATCTATCTCTCTATCTATGTATGTATGCTATAAAATACTATCCTACTCATACATATATATATATAAATATATATATATATATATATATATATATATATATATATATATATATATAATATATATATGTGTATGTGTACGTGTGTCCGTGTTATACAATATCATCCTTCTCACTAACAAAAGATCCGAACAGAAACTGAAGACTTGGGTCTTTTTTTTGTCCCGGACAAACTAAATTACGTCCTCCCCAATTGGGACTTGAAAAGACCCAAGAAAGAGTCAAGAGAGAAGCAGTTTTACGTCTAAATTCACTTTGTGCTAATATTGGTGGTTCTGGCTGTGTATGGGAATCATTTTAACCACAGCAGCAGTAACATTTTATTATAATAACTAATAATAATAATAATAATAATAATAATAATAATAATAATAATAATAATATTTTTATTACAAGTCTGAATATACCACTGACAATGATATCAACCCTACCCTGTAAAACAATAATAATAATAATATCATTGCAGCAACAGAAAATGAAGGCTGAATGAATTAAAACCATCCGCCCTTTATCAAAGGGAACAGGTAGAGGAAAAAACACCTGCTAATCAACACAGTATGGACGCAGAGCCAAAGTAAGGCTCTGCCTGGATAATCTCCTCCGTTTTGGCTTCCTAAAAAGGAAATGCGACGTGGCAGCATTAAAGCACTTTCCAGCAATGGAGTAGGGTTGGGAGAAGTTCTCTGGAAGGGTTGCTGGAAAAAGAGAAGTGCAGGATCCGGAGGAGTTCAGGCGAGTAATTTAGAGAGAGAGAGAGAGAGAGAGAGAGAGAGAGAGAGGAGAGAGAGAGAGAGAGAGGGGGGAGTGAGGGAGGATGGATGTGTAGTCATTACTTGTTTTAAAATCGTATGGATGCGGTTGTACATATTGTTCCGTGCAAAGAGTATGTTGAAGGTCTCTCTCTTTCTCTCTCTCTCTATCTCTCTCTCTCTCTACATACACCCACACACACACACATACACACACAAACACACACACACACACACACACACACACACACACACATATATATATATATATATATATATATATATGTATATATATATATATATATATAGTATATATATACATATATATATATATGATATATATATATATATATATATATATATATATATATATATATATATATATATATATATATTATATATATATGTCGTCCGAAATATAGCTATAGCTTTCTGCCCATTTGATGTTTTTTGGGCTCCTTTTACTAAATGGACTAGATGTATGTATATATACAGTGCTGGGCTGATAATGAAAACAAAAAATTCCACAAAGGTCTGTTGGCCCTCCCCTTTGGCCCTTAGGTTCATCCACTTTCTATCCCTTAAAGTTTCTTCCATTTCCCGGTTCCTCTCTTCCCGCTGTCCAACCTTTCCATCTCTTCTTGACTTTACACCTTAATCTTTCATAAATCAATCACTCGATCTTCCACTCCATCTCAGTCCTCCGTTGTCTCCACATGACCCAAACAATCTCAAAACTGAGCCGCCTTTCTCCTGAGCTGAACTTTCTACCATTTTCCTGAATCTTCAGATTTTTATTTCTTTCATTTCTTGTTCTAGAGCCAAAGATCCATCTCTCCTTCCCCACTTCTCGTTAATGGGAATTTTGGGGAATAGATCCTTTTTCAAAAGGGGACTTATTGGAGTTGATGTTTGGTAGCTTTAGATCTTTATTGATTCGGAAATGAAAGGAGTTGATGGATTGTGAGGGAAAAAGTTACTTTTTCTTGGTACTTTATATGATGTGATGTGAGGTTTGTAAGAATAAGAGCTTTATTCAGAAGTGTTGTAAATAAATCTCCAGAAAGGTTTGGCGAGTAAAATCTTTATCCAAAATCTTCATCCGAAGGTCTGGACAGAAGTTGGTGAGAATTTTGGGAAGCAAAACCTTTATTCAGTGGTTTCCTGGTAGGTGTCATGGAATAGGAACTTTATCCGAAGGTGTATCAAGTTGCTGACTTTGCTCGGTAACGAGCTTCAGCGGAAGATGAATCATAAGACTTGTTTGGTACTTAGGGATGAAGTCCCCCATTCCAAGGGTGATTTTTAAAAGCAGTTGAGGGGTGGATTTGAGAGTGGACATTCTTTTTTCACTGAAGGGAAATTTTCATGAGTGATATCTCCTTTCAAATAGTTTTGCAGGAGTTGATTGAAGGCTGAAAGGAAGGAGAAAGATCGTTTACTGAGAAGTGGTAGATAGAAGTTGATGAAAAGTTTGGGAGTAGGAAACTGATTGAATATTCTATGGCACTTGATTGTTGGAGGTTCGATTATT
This sequence comes from Macrobrachium nipponense, assembly GCF_015104395.2. Taxonomy (NCBI): domain Eukaryota; kingdom Metazoa; phylum Arthropoda; class Malacostraca; order Decapoda; family Palaemonidae; genus Macrobrachium; species Macrobrachium nipponense. The sequence goes on along the minus strand of NC_061105.1, from coordinate 20,677,429 downwards.
CAAGCCTCCGATGAAGTACAGAAACTGATGTTAGCGTTGTACTGTAATAGTCATCATTCAGAGATCGTAGACGGGAGCTAACTGGAGGCCTAAAGGAAAAAAATCTTTATATTTAGAGGTTTTATATAAGAATTAGTGGGATGTTTGGGGTTTAAGTGGGACCCTTATCTACGGTGTTATATGGAGGTTAATGGAGGTCTTGGAAGGGAAGGAGCCTTTCTCTAGAGCCCTCGAGAATTCTAGGTTCCATCCGAACCTCTGTGTCTGCTTTTGTTTAATTAAAATTCACCAGACATATTTCCAGTGTCTTTCCAAATAGGGAGAGAGAGAGAGAGAGAGAGAGAGAGATAGAGAGAGAGAGGGGAGGGAGAGAGAGAGAGAGAGAAAATCAGGGAAATGCTGTTTATATTTTTCTTGATTTTAATGTGTTTTTAAACTAAGTAGGTTGTCTCTCTTTCTTATGGAACTGCAGACGGTCATTCTGGAATCTTTCTCGGTTTTGTATCTTGTTCCAAACGGATGATGCAACGGACTGAAATATTTAGAAGAATTGTTTAATTGAAAAATATAATAATCAAATTCACTCTTTTTTTCTCTCGCACTCATAATATACATGGATACATATTTAATTTCAATTCTATTATGAAAACAAAATTTTTTTTTCTCTCTCTCTCTCTCTCCTTCTCTCTCTCTCTCTCTCTCTCTCTCTCTCCTTTACAACTCGACCAGTGCATTTCTGCAGTCAAAATTAATGCTTTAAACTGGGCGTCAGTGCGAGAGGGTCAAATGGTTGCAACGACGTCCCATTAAAATGTTGCTCTCACTATCATTATTAATCTTATTTTTGGGAAGTTCAAGTTCTGTTGGTTTTATCCAGTTTGTACCTACCTCTTCCCATATCACTTTCCATTTCCTAGTTAATTTTGACTCGAAAAAACAAAAAAACAAAAATATATGTGTTGACACACAAACAAAAACATAGATTATGAACGTATGGACTTGCGACATCTTGTTTTGAACCTGAAATTAGGGATTTAGGAGGGAAAGCTAAATGTATCTGTTTTTGAGTTCTCTCTAGACAAAATGTTTCTTAATAAACTGAATTCCGATCTTTCGAGGTTTTCTTTTTGTTACTACTAAGGCCATGGAAAATATTAGCACGTCCCCTAATTCGAATAAAGGCATGTTGTCATGGAATGCCCCCTTCTTCGAAATGTTACAAAATTCAGTTTTAATTGTTCATTTTCAGAAGTTGGTAATCAAATTTTTTATTTGTTTCTAATTTTTCCTTACATAATAAAGATGTTCTTTATTTACATTCTCAACAGTTTCACATATTTTCCCACATTTTTCCGTTGAAGAGAAAGAACTTTGATATCGGTTTTCGTTGGTTCATCTTCCTTATGTTTTGTTGCTTCTTTTTACCTCAATAATTAATAAAAAAAGAATTATATGTGAAGTATTAATTGTTAATATCATCCTTATTATTATTGTTATTATGTCACTATAGTAGAAGTTGTTGTTATTATTTATTATTATTATTATTATTATTATTATTATTATTATTATTATTATTATTATTATTATTATTAAATTATTATGTTTTCTTTTTGTTATCACTTACAACAAACTTGTTTATATAACAATAATAATTCAGTGATATAAAAGACAAAGATAATTAGTTGAGTCACTAAATGCCGCTGAGGCGACACGGACATTAGAGGGTATTAATTACGCTCTTAAATATTCTCTCGGAAAGAAAGGGGAAAAACTCCTCCCTTTGAAATGAAATGAATAAAACGTTTTACCGCTTTTTTTCTTTTTCTTATTTGTTCTTTTTGTTTCTGCTACATTCCCTTTTTAGTTTGTATTTATTCGTAATTGTGTATTATGGTTTCATGACTTTATTCGTATTTTTTTCAGTACATCATTTAGAGATATTTTACAGTTAACGATGGTATTGTTATTCAATTTATGATCAACAATCCTGCATTTTTATTATTATTTTATTATTATTATTATTATTATTATTATTATTATTATTATTATTATTATTATTAGTTTTTTTAATATTTTATTTTTTGCTCTATCACAGTTCTCCAATTCGACGGTGGTATTTATAGTGTGGGGTTCCGGGTTGCATCCTGCCCCCTTAGGAGTCCATCACTTTTCTTACTATGTGTGCCGTTTCTAGGATCACACTCTTCTGCATGAGGCCCGGAGCTACTTCAGCCTCTAGTTTTTCTAGATTCCTTTACAGGGATCTTGGGATCGTGCCTAGTGCTCCTATGAATTATGGGTACGATTTCCACTGGCATATCCCATATCCTTCTTATTTCTATTTTCAGATCTTGATACTTATCCATTTTTATTTTTTCCCTCTCTTTCTCTTCAACTCTGGTGTCCCATGGTATTGCGACATCAATGAGTGATACTTTCTCTTGACTTTGTCAATCAACGTCACGTCTGGTCTGTTTGCACGTACTACCCTATCCGTCCTGATACCATAGTCCCAGAGGATCTTTGCCTGATCGTTTTATATCACTCCCTCAGGTTGGTGCTCGTACCACTTATTTACTGCAAGGTAGCTGATGGTTTTTCTTGCACAGGCTCCAGTGGAGGGCTTTTGCTACTGAATCATGCCTCTTTTTGTACTGGTTCTGTGCAAGTGCCGGGCATTCCACTTGCTATGTGGTTTATGGTTTCATTTTTCGTATTGCACTTCCTACATATGGGAGAGATGTTATTTCCATCTATCGTTCTTTGAACATATCTGGTTCTTAGGGCCTGATCTTGTGCCGCTGTTATCATTCCTTCAGTTTCCTTCTTTAGCTCTCCCCTCTGTAGCCATTGCCATGTGTCATCGCTGGCTAGTTATTTAGTCTGTCTCATGTATTGTCCGGGCATTGTTTGTTGTGCCTGTCCTCTGTTCTGTTTGTCATTCTCCTGTCTCTGTATATTTCTGGGTCTTCGTCTACTTTTATTAGTCCTTCTTCCCATGCACTCTTTAGCCACTCGTCTTCACTGGTTTTCAGATATTGCCCCATGCTCTGTTCTCTGTGTTGACGCAGTCCTCTATACTTAGTAGTCCTCTCCCTCCTTCTTTCGTGTTATGTATAGTCTGTCTGTATTTGCTCTTGGGTAGTGCTTTGTGTATTGTCATATGTTTCCTGGTTTTCTTTTCTGATCTATGCTGCGGAGTTCATCCTTCGTCCATTCCAACTATTCCTGCGCTGTATCCGATTACTGGCACTGCACACGTGTTTATGGCTTTTATCATATTTCCGGCGTTGAGTTTTGACTTGAGAATCGACTTGAGTCTGCATATATTCTTTCTGATCGTGTCCTTCATCTCTTGGTGTTTTATATCGCGTCCTTCCATTATTCCCAGGTATTTGTATCCTGTCTCATCTATGTGTTTGATGTTGCTCCATCTGGTAGCGTTATCCTTTCAGTTCTCGTTACTTTGCCTTTTTGTATGTTGACTAAGGCGCATTTTTCTATTCCAAAACTCCATCCTCAATGTCCCCAGATACAATCCTTACAGTCTGGATTAGGGTATCTATTTCCTTGATGCTCTTACCATACAGCTTGATGTCGTCCATGAACATCAGATGGTTGATTCTGTTGCTCTTTTCTTGAGTTGGTACCCGGCATCCATCTTCTGTAGTACTTTTGTCATGGGAATCATGGCTACTACGAAGAGTAGTGGGGACAGTGAGGATCGCCCTGGAAGATCCCTCTCCTGAATATTAACCTCTGCTAGTCTTATTCCAGAGCTTGTAAGTATTGTATTCCAGTTGCGCATTGTATTTTTGAGGAAGCTGATGTGTTTTCCTCTGCCCCATATATTTTCAGGCATTCTATTAGCCATGTGTGTGGTATCATGTCGAAGGCTTTGTTATAGTCTATCCATCCCATGCTTTGGTTGGTTTTCCTTCTCCTACTGTTCTTCATTTCCATGTTTGTCCATATCAGGAGCGGTCTTTTGTGCCCCTACACTTCCTTCTGCAAGCCTTTCTGTTGGTGTTTGTCTCCTCTAGGTAATTGTATAGCCTTTCACTGATGATACCTGTTAGTAACTTCCACATTATTGGTAGCAGGTGATAGACCTGTAGTTACTGGCTATATTTCCCTTACTCTTGTCTTTTTGTACTAAGGATGTTCTTCCTGTGGTCATCCATTTGGGTGCATGGTGATTTGAGATACAATGCTGGAGTTGTTCTGCTATTCGTGGGTGTAGGGCCTTGAAGTTTTTGAGCCAGTATCCATTGGACTTCTCGGGGGACCTGGGGCTTTCCAGTTTGGCATTTTCTTTAGTTGGTGTCTGACTGTGTCTGTCGTGATCTCTGTGAATCTTTGTTTTATTCTCCCTGTTTCTTCTTCCTTGACTTCCTGGAGCCATGTTGCATGTTTGTTGTGTGATACCGGATTACTCCCTATGTTTTCCCAGAGTGTCTTACTTGGTTCGGCTTCAGGAATATCTGGGTGGTTGTCTTCCCCTCTTAGTTTGGCTGTATAGTCTTTTCTGGTTGGTTCCGAATAGTTTGTTCTGTTGGTATCCCTTATTCCTGTTCATGTACCGTTGGATCTTATGTGCTTTGGCCTTAAGCCTCTGTTTTACATCTTCTATTGTGTTAGTATCCCCTCTCTTGTACTTTGTATTTCTCGTTGATTGTTCCCTTGTTTTCTTGCTTCTTAGCCTTTTTTCTGCCATCTCTTTCAGTTTACTCAAGTCAGATCTCATCACCATGATTTGCTTTTCCTGGCGCCTTTTCGAAGGAGGTTGCTGTTTTGGTTTCTGTTGGGTTGGTTGTGCTGTGGTGTTGGTGTTCGAATCCCCATCAGTTCTGCTACTAATCTTGCTCCTGCAATTGTTTTTAAGTGATACTGGTGGTGTGTAATATGCCCATTATTTCATTGACCTCACTTGTTTTCTCCCTTAATTTCTTGGTGTTGTAGGCTTTCAATGGAGGGGATCTTTGTTCTCTGTATCTGGCTTCATCCATTGTCCTAATCTTTTCTACCCATTCCGTCCTCTCTGTTACTTCGTCGGTGTTTCTCGTGTGTCGTTGTTTGATACCTCATCATCGTCTCTCAGTTCGTCTTCATGTAATTCGTTGTCTTGTGACATTTCCCTTTCCAGTTCTTCTCTTTCTGTTGGGGAGAGCCAGTTCTTTTTCTTTATGTTCCTTACTTGGTCTGCAGCCTCTGCTCTGTTTGGGGGGTGTTATTCCTCTCATCCTAGATGTTTTTGTCCAATCTTCTTCTATATCCTCTCTCCGTCGGGTTGCTTCTGATGTAGCATCTCCATATTTTCCTTATTTCTTCTCTTGTCCATTTCTTCTTTTTGCTCCAATCTCAGGCTGTTGATTATTGTCGTTGTGGTGATCAGTTTGCTGGATGACGACCTCCAAGTACCTGACCGTCTTCCCCTTCAATTGGGTTGAATACCCTGGTTGCCGGACGAAGCTCCTCTGTTGCCAGAGGTTCCATTTACGTCGTTGTCGTTTATTCCTTCATTCTTTCCATCATTGCTGAGTTTTGCTATTTAACCCATAGCTGGTGGACCCTACCCCATCAGGGATAGGTACACATTTACAGCTGAGTAGACTGAGGATTATGGTAAAGATCCTTTCCCAAGGAATCAACGCCGAGAGCGGTCACCCATCCAACGACTGACCAGCCCCAATGTTGCTTAACTTGACTTAAGTCCATTGAGGACCTAACCAATCTTCACGGCGCCACATAATTATTATTATTATTATTCTTGATTATTATTATTATTATTATTATTATTATTATTATTATTATTATTATTATTATTATTATTATTATTATTATTATTTCAGAATTTTCATAAGTGATAAAAGATGAAGCAATATATGTATTAAAAATATTAATAACACCTTTATTTATAGTGACATAATACTAATAATAATAAGAATAATAGGGATAGTTGCTAATATGAAAGAAATTTCAGTATTAATATTTTTATCATATTATATAGATTGAGTGTAACACAAGTCTCATTTCCAGTTTTATGATCTGCCCTTAAGACTAATTACAAGTAGATTAAATCAAAGAAGCGGAAAAGTTAGGCCTGAAGAGTTCTTCTGTTATTCGATGGATGTTGTGCTATTGGGACTTCCAAAGTTCAAGGGAAGATGCTGTGTGTTACTCTTCTAATACTCGTTTGCATTTTTAATGCAGTTATTATTTTGTCAGTTTATTTTCTTTAGTAAGTTACCCTTTCCTATCTCTCATCCCCTTTTTCTTCTCTTAACATCTTGCAAATGACACCATATTCTCTGGAAGCTTGAATTTTAAGACCAATGGCTCTCGTGGGCATTTTATATACGATTAGGGTTTATCTTCATATAATAATAATAATAAATAATAATAATAATAATAAAATATAATAATAATAATAATAATAATAATAATAATAAAATATAATAATACTAATAATAATAAGATTAATGAAAACGGGAAAGCCCCAGGTCCAGATGAAGTCCATGGATACTGGCTCAAAAAACTTCAAGGCCCTACACCCACGAATAGCAGAACAACTCCAGCATTGTATCTCAAATCACCAAGCACCCAAATGGATGACCACAGGAAGAACATCCTTAGTACAAAACGACAAGAGTAAGGGAAATATAGCCAGTAACTACAGGCCTATCACCTGCCTACCAATAATGTGGATGTTACTAACAGGTAATCATCAGTGAAAGGCTATACAACTACCTAGAGGAGACAAACACCATCCCCCACCAACAGAAAGGCTGCAGAAGGAAGTGTAGGGGCACAATAGACCAGCTCCTGATAGACAAAATGGTAATGAAGAACAGTAGGAGAAGGAAAAAACCTAAACCTAAGCATGGCATGGATAGACTATAAGAAACCTTCGACATGATACCACACACATGGCAGAATAGAATGCCTGAAAATATATGGGGCAGAGGAAAATACCATCAGCTTCCTCAAAAATACAATGCGCAACTGGAATACAATACTTACAAGCTCTGGAATAAGACTAGCAGAGGTTAATATCAGGAGAGGGATCTTCCAGGGCGACTCACTGTCCCCACTACTCTTCGTAGTAGCCATGATTCCCATGACAAAGTACTACAGAAGATGGATGCCGGGTACCAACTCAAGAAAAGAGGCAACAGAATCAACCATCTGATGTTCATGGACGACATCAAGCTGTATGGTAAGAGCATCAAGGAAATAGATACCCTAATCCAGACTGTAAGGATTGTATCTGGGGACATCAGGATGGAGTTTGGAATAGAAAAATGCGCCTTAGTCAACATACAAAAAGGCAAAGTAACGAGAACTGAAGGGATAAAGCTACCAGATGGGAGCAACATCAAACACATAGATGAGACAGGATACAAATACCTGGGAATAATGGAAGAAGGGGATATAAAACACCAAGAGATGAAGGACACGATCAGGAAAGAATATATGCAGAAAGACTCAAGGCGATACTCAAGTCAAAACTCAACGCCGGAAAATATGGGATATAAAAGCCATAAACCACATGGGCAAGTTGCCAGTAATCAGATACAGTGCAGGAATAGTGGAATGGACGAAGGCAGAACTCCGCAGCATAGATCAGAAAACCAGGAAACATATGACAATACACAAAGCACTACACCCAAGAGCAAATAACGGACAGACTATACATAACACTAAAGGAAGGAGGGAGAGGACTACTAAGTATAGAGGACTGCGTTAACATCGAAAACAGAGCACTTGGGATATGACTAAAAACCAGTGAAGACGAGTGGCTAAAGAGTGCATGGAAGAAGGACTAATAAAAGTAGACGAAGATCCAGAAATATACAGAGACAGGAGAAAGACAGAAAGAACAGAGGACTGGCACAACAAACCAATGCACGGACAATACATGAGACAGACTAAAGAACTAGCAAGCGATGACACGTGGCAATGGCTACAGAGGGAGAGCTCAAGAAGGAAACTGAAGGAATGATAACAGCGGCACAAGATCAGGCCCTAAGAACCAGATATGTTCAAAGAACGATAGACGGAAATAACATCTCTCCCATATGTAGGAAGTGCAATACGAAAAATGAAACCATAAACCACATAGCAAGTGAATGCCCGGCACTTGCACAGAACCAGTACAAAAAGAGGCATGATTCAGTGGCAAAAGCCCTCCACTGGAGCCTGTGCAAGAAACATCAGCTACCTTGCAGTAATAAGTGGTACGAGCACCAACCTGAGGGAGTGATAGAAAACGATCAGGCAAAGATCCCTCTGGGACTATGGTATCAGAACGGATAGGGTGATACGTGCAAACAGACCAGACGTGACGTTGATTGACAATGTCAAGAAGAAAGTATCACTCATTGATGTCGCAATACCATGGGACACCAGAGTTGAACGAGAAAGAGAGGGAAAAAAATGGATAAGTATCAAGATCTGAAAATAGAAATAAGAAGGATATGGGATATGCCAGTGGAAATCGTACCCATAATCATAGGAGCACTAGGCACGATCCCAAGATCCCTGAAAGGAATCTAGAAAAACTAGAGACTGAAGTAGCTCCAGGACTCATGCAGAAGAGTGTGATCCATAGAAACGGCACACATAGTAAGAAGAGTGATGGACTCCTAATGGGGCAGGATGCAACCCGGAACCCCACACTATAAATACCACCCAGTCGAATTGGAAGACTGTGATAGAGCAAAAAAAAAAAAAAAAAAAAAATATAATGATAATACTAATATGACAAAAGTACTACAGAAGATGGGATGCCTGGTACCAACTCAAGAAAAGAGGCAAAAGAATTAACCATCTGATGTTCATGGACGACATTAAGCTGTATGGTAAGAGCATCAAGGAAATAGATACGCTAATCCAGTCTGTAAGGATTGTATCTGGGGACATAAAGGATGGAGTTTGGAATAGAAAAATGCGCCTTTGTCAACATACAAAAGGGCAAAGTAACAAGAACTGAAGGTATAAAAGCTACCAGATGGCGAGCAGCATCAAACACATAGATGAGACTGGATACAAATACCTGAGAATAATGGAAGGAGGGGATATAAAACACCAAGAGGTGAAGGACACGATCAGGAAAGAATATATGCAGAGACTCAAGGCGTTACTCAAGTCAAAACTCAATGCCAGAAATATGATAAAAGACATAAACACGTGGGCAGTGCCAGTAATCAGATACAGCGCAGGAATAGTGGAATATACGAAGGCAGAACTCCACACCTTAGATCAGAAAACCAGGAAACATATGACAATACACAATACACTACACCCAAGAGCAAATACGGACAGACTCTACATAACACGAAAGGAAGAAGGAGAGGACTACTAAGTATAAAGGACGTGGTCAACATCGAGAACAGAGCACTGGGGTAATATCTGAAAACCAGTGAAGACGAGTGGCTAAAGAGTGCATGGGAAGAAGGACTCATAAAAAGTAGACGAAGACCAAAATATACAGAGACAGGAGGATGACAAACAGAACAGAGGACTGGCACAACAAAACCAATGCACGGACAATACACGAGACAGACTAAAGAATAGCCAGCGATGACACGTGGCAATGGCTACAGAGGGGAGAGCTCAAGAAGGAAACTAAAGGAATGATAACAGCGGCACAAGATCAGGCCCTAATAACGATATGTTCAAAGAACGATAGACGGAATAACATCTCTCCCATATGTAGGAAGTGCAATACGAAAAATGAAACCATAAACCACATAGCAAGCGAATGTCCGGCACTTGCACAGAACCAGTACAAAAAGAGGCATGATTCAGTGGCAAAAGCGCTCCACTGGAGCCTGTGCAAGAAACATCAGCTACCTTGCAGTAATAAGTGGTACGAGCACCAACCTAAGGGAGTGATAGAAAACGATCAGGCAAAGATCCTCTGGGACTATGGTATCAGAACAGATAGGGTGATACGTGCAAACAGACCAGACGTGACGTTGATTGACAAAGTCAAGAAGAAAGTATCACTCATTGATGTCGCAATACCATGGGACACCAGAGATGAAGAGAAAGAGAGGGAAAAAATGGATAAGTATCAAGATCTGAAAATAGAAATAAGAAGGATATGGGATATGCCAGTGGAAATTGTACCCATAATCATAGGAACACTAGTCACGATCCCAAGATACCTGAAAAGGAATATGGAAAAACTAGAGGCTGAAGTAGCTCCAGGACTCATGCAGAAGAGTGTGATCCTAGAAACGGCGCGCATAGTAAGAAAAGTGATGGTCTCCTGAGGAGGCAGGATGCAACCCAAACTATAAATACCACCCAGTCGAACTGGAGGACTGTGATAGAGCAAAAAAAAAAAAATAATAATAATGATAATAATAATAATACGACTGAAGGGATAAAGCTACCTGATGGGAACAGCATCAAACACATAGATGAGACAGGATACAAATACCTGGGAATAATGGAAGGAGGGGCTACAAAGCATCAAGAGATAAAGGACACGATCAGGAAAGAATATATGCAGAGACTCAAGGCAATACTCAAGTCAAAACTCAACACCGGAAATATGATAAAGGCCATAAACACTGGGCAGTGCCAGTAATCAGATACAGCGCAGGAATAGTGGAATATACGAAGGCAGAACTTCGCAGCATTGACCAGAAAACGAGGAAACATATGACAATACACAATGCATTACACCCAAAAACAAATACGGACAGATAATACATAACACGAAAGGAAGGAGGGAGGGACTACTAAGTATAGAGGACTGCGTCAACATCGAGAACAGAGCACTGGGGCAATATATGAAATCCATTGAAGGCGAGTGGCTCAAGAGTGCATGGGAAGAAGGACTGATAAAAGTAGACGAAGACTCCAGAAATATACAGAGACAGCAGAAGACAAACAGAACAGAGAATGGCACAACAAACCAATGCATGGGACAATACATGACATAGACTAAAGAACTAGCCAGTAATGACACGTGGCAATGGCTACTGAGGGGTGAGCTCAAGAAGGAAACTAAAGGAACGATAACAGCGGCACAAGATCAGGCCCTAAGAACCAGATATGTCCAAAGAACAATAGATGGAAATAACATCTCTCCCATATGTAGGAAGTGCAATACGAAAAATGAAACCATAAACCACATAGCAAGCGAATGTCCGGCACTTGCACAGAACCAGTACAAAAAGAGGCATGATTCAGTAGCAAAAGCCCTCCACTGGAGCCTGTGCAAGAAACACCAGCTACCTTGCAGTAATAAGTGGTACGAACACCAACCTGAAGTAGCGATAAAAAACGATCAGGCAAAGATCCTCTGGCTCTATGGTATCAGAACAGATAGGGTGATACGTGCAAATAGACCAGACGTGACGTTTATTGACAAAATCAAGAAGAACATATCACTTATTGATGTCACAATATCATGGGACACCAGAGTTGAAGAGAAAGAAAGGAAAAAATGGATAAGTATCAAGACCTAAAAATAGAAATAAGAAGAATATGGATATGCCAGTAGAAATTGTACCCGTAATCATAGGAACACTAGATCCCTGAAAAGGAATATGGAAAAACTAGAGGCTGAAGTAGTTCCAGGACTCATGCAGAGAAGTGTTGTCCAGAAACGGTGCACATAGTAAGAAAAGTGATGGACTCCTAAGGAGGCAGGATGCAACCCGGAACTCCACATTATTAATTATTATTATTATTAATAAATAATAATAATAATAATAATAATAATAATAATAATAATAATAATAATAATAATAATAATTGATTATTATTATTATTATTATTATTTTTCGTCTATCACAGTCATCCTATTCAACTAGGTGGTTTTATAGTGTGGGGTTCCGGGTTGCATCCTGCCTCCTTAGTAACCCATTACTTTTCTTACTGTGCTCTGTTTCCAGGAGCACACACTTCTGCATGAGTCCTGGAGCTAATTTTTCCTGTTTCCTTTTCAGGGATCTTGGGATCGTGCCTAGTGTCCCTATGATTGTCGATGCAATTTCCACGGCATATCCCATATCCTTCTTATTAAATTTTGTATTTTCAGGTCTTGATACTTATACGTTTTTTCTCTTTCTTTCTCATTTACTCTGGTGGCGGTGTACCATAGTACTGCGACATCGATGAGTGATACTTTCTTCTTGGTTTTACCGATCAACGTCACGTCTGGTCTATTTGCACTTTTTACCCTATCTGTTCTGATACCATAGTTCCAGAGAATCTTTGCCTGGTCGTTTTATATACTGTCTCAGTTTGGTGCTCGAATACCACTTATAACCTGCTAGGTAACTGGTAGTCTTGCACAGGCACCAGTGGAGGGTGTTTGCTACTGAATCATGCCTCGTTTTGTCTTGACCGGACGTTTGGTCCCGGGACTAGTGGGTTCCCATGACTTTTTTTGGGGACGAGAAATTGTCCCGGGGGAGAGAGAGAGAGAGAGAGAGAGAGAGAGAGAGACAGATTATGAGAAAAATGTTTGAGAACGAGAAAGATGGATCATAGAAAAATGTATGTTTTTAATTGAGAATGAGATAATGTTGATTTTTCTTACAAAATGGTATTTATTGAACATTTTTAAAATGATTTTGACTTATTTTTCTCAAGGAAAAATAAATGTTCCCACTACGTAATCTATATTTGTTAACAGCCGAATAGGTAATCACTCAATGTTTTTTTTCTAGAAATCTTTTTCATATGTTCATCTCCCAACTCTTTTTTTTATACTTATTTTAACAGCCGAAAAAAGGTATCGCTCAATTATTTTTTATAGAAACCTTTTTCATTTGTGCATGTCCCCCAACTAATTATTGATACTAATAAAATTTGTCTTGTCCATTTTTTCCTTTTAGCTTCACAGGTTTCTTTTTAAAGGAAACGTAACAGTAAAATAAAATGCAATAAATAAAACTAAAAAAGATTTTAATTTTGAGGATTAACAGTGCTTTCAGTGGAATAATGAATAAAATACATTTTTATTTTTTCAGTAATAATAGTGCTTTCAGTGGAATAATGAATTATATAAATTTATCGAAACTGCTACAAACTTACAAATTATTAACATGAATAGAATAAATAAAAATTACAAATTATGTGCAAAGTCATTAAGTACTGAATCTATCTAAATTTTCATAGTCATCTGAGAGTTTTTTAACCTTTCATTAACAATTGCATAACTTTTTAGTACTTGTAGGCATAATGCCGCATAAAGCAGGTTGTATTGTTAGTTCCCAAAGAATTTGCTCTATTTTGAGTTTATTCATAAGGCGAGATAAATTTGGATGAACGACTGACATTCGTAGTTGAAATGTGCGTTGCCAGCCTTCAACCGAATTCTTTGTTCGTGGTATTCCTAGCAATGTCTTTTCTCGTACATTCCACATGGAGATATCAAATTGTGGGCGTCGTCGCCTGAATTAATATATACGTCTATGACATTCTTTGGAACGAAAGCCAGTGCTGTAAGGTTTTTGATTAGAAAGCATTCCTTGGCTCATTATATAAGTTTTGTAGGCCACATGTCTGAATATTTCTTCAGAGGCATTGCCCAAAGTGGAAAAAAACACCCAGAAGTATGAGAATTAAGACATTTTTTTTCTACGCTACTTATTGCTGCTTTTTAAAAATCAACAGTTATTTAAATAAGGTCCATAGCACGCTTTTCTTTAAGTTTAGAAAATATCGTATCGCATGTTCCTTGATTTCTGAATTTTGTAATGCAGTACACAAATGGAACATAATGGTTTTCTACAAGGAGTGCATGGATGGTATACAGTTGATGGTGTTCAGGAGCACTATCGAACGTTCCGTCGCAAAACCAGTGCATACTTTTCGCCAATAAATCGAGATTACCGTCAGTTGCCATTATAATGATTTTATCTTCTTTGAATAAATCTCAACGAAACCCTAAACTGGTTTGTTACTTTGTTTCCATCTGTAAATTCCCTTTGTCTTCTAATCATTCTGCTAAGACTTTCTTAAGACGCCATTCTCATCTTCCTCCTTCTTTGCATCTCCAGCAGGTAATGTCATCTCTCCTTTTGGTAACTGTATATGCATACCCATTGTGCAGTAGCTTAGTGAACTCCATGGGCTATAACAAAAAAAGAAAAAATCTGCTGAACAAAATGTAGTTCTTCTTTATAGATGGGATGTCCTCTCTTACAAATTCTTTGATGAATAACTTGCTTAAAACTTTTGTATTTTTAACAATATAAATTTTCCATTTAACGACTCTCTGTCTTAAGTAATTACCTGGTAGACTGTTAACAATATGCATGTTTCATTTAACAACACTCTTAAGTAATTACCTGGTTAGCTGCTTAACCGCCTTTTGGACAAAACGGCTGTTCCATGAAATATCTGTTAACCGAAAAGTCTGTTAACCGAAAAGTCTGGTAATGAAAATTCCGGAGAACAAACATCCTGGGACAGTGCAAGTGCCAGACATTCGCATGCTATATGGTTTCTGGTCTCGTTTTTCACATTGCACTTCCTACATTTGGGTGAGGATGAGATGTTATTTCCATCTATTGTTCTTTGGATATATATCGTTCTTAGGGCCTGACCTTGTGCGGCTGTTAGCATTCCTTCTGTTACCTTCTTGAGTTCTCCCCTCTGTAGCCATTGACATGTTTCATCACTGGCCACTTCTTTAGTCTGTCTTCATGTACTGCCCTATGCATTGGTTTGTTGTGCCATTCTTTCATTCTGTTTGTCATTCTCTTGTCTCTGTATATTTCTGGGTGTTCGTCTACGATCATCAGTCCTTCTTCCCATGCACTACTGAGCCACTCGTTTTCACTGGTTTTCATATATATTGCCCCATCGCGCTGGTCTCGATGTTGTCACAGTCCTCTATGCTTAGTAGTCCTCTCCCTCCTCCCTTTCGTGTTATGTATAGTCTGTCCGTATTTGCTCTTGGGTGAAGTGCTTTGTGTATTGCCACGTGTTTCCTAGTTTCCTGGTCAATGTTGCTGAGTTCAGCCTTCTTCCACTCCACTACTCCTGTGCTGTATCTGATTACAGGTAATGGCATGTATTTATGGCTTTCATCATATTTCTGGCGTTGAGTGTTGACTTGAGGATCGCCTTGAGTCTCTGCATATATTCTTTCCTGATCATGTCCTTCATCTCTTGGTGTTTTATATCTTCTCCTATTATTCCCAGTATTTGTATCCTGTCTCTCTGTGTTTGATGTTATTCTTATCTGGTAGCTTTATCGCTTTAGTCCTTGTCACTTTTCCTTTTTGAATATCGACCAAGGCACATTGTTCTATTCTAAACTCCATCCTGATGTCCCCAGATACAATTCCTACAGTCTGGATTAGGGTATCTATTTCCTAGATGATCTAACCATACAGCTTGATGTCATGAACATCAGCTGGTTAATTCTGTTCCTCTTTCTTGAGTTGGTACCCAGCATCCATCTTCTGCAATACTTTTTTCCTGGAATCGTGGCTACTACAAAATAGTAGTAGTGGACAATGATCTCCCTTGAAGAGCTCTCTCCTGATGTTAATCTCTGCTATTGTTATGCCAGAGCTTGTAAGTTTTGTATTCTAGTTGTGCATTGTATATTTCAGGAAGCTGGTGGTGTTTTGCCTTGCCCCATATATTTTCAGGCATTCTATTACCCATGTGTGTGGTATCATGTCGAAGGCTTTCTTATAGTCTATCCATGCCATGCTTAGGTTGGTTTTCCTTCTCTTACTGGTCTTTTGCAGCCTTTCTGTTATTGGGGGATGGTTTATGTATCCTCTAGGTAGTTGTATAGCCTTTCGCTGATGATACCTGTTAGTAACTTCCACATTATTGGTAGGCAGGTGATAGGCCTGTAGTTACTAGCTAAATTTCCCTTACTCTTGTCTTTCTGGACTAAGGATATTCTTCCTGTGGTAATCCATTTGGGCGTATGGAGATTTGTGATACCTGGAGTTGTAGAGTCTTGAAGTTTTTGAGCCAGTATCCATGGACTTCATCGTGACCTGAGGCTTTCCAGTTTGGCATTCTTTTTTGAGTTGGTGTCTGGACTGTGTCTGTCGTGATGTCAGTGAATCTTTGTCTTATTCTCCCTGTTTCTTCTGCCTTGACTTCCTGGAGCCATGTTGCATGTTGTTGTGTGATACCGGATTGCTCCATATGTTTTCCCAGAGTCTCTTATTTGGTTCGGCTTCAGAATTTCTTGTGGTTGTCTTCCCTCTTTCTGGTTGTTTCCGAATAGTTTGTTCTGTTGGTATCCCTTTTTGGCCTGTTTTTCCTCATGTACTGTTGGACCTTTTGTGCTTTGGCCTTAAGCCTTTGTTTTACATCTTCTATTTTGTTGTTTAGTCCCCTCTCCAGTACTTTGTATCTCTCGTTCATCCATTGTCTGATCTTTTCTGCCCATTCCGTCCTGTCTGTTACTTCGTCTGTGTTTCTTCGCGTGTCGTTGTTTGATACCTCATCATCCCTGTCGTCTTCTGTGGCATCGTCTCTCAGTTCGTCTTCTTGTCATTCGTTGCCGTGTGTCATTTCCCTTTTCTGTTAGGGGAGAGCCATTTCTTTTTCTTTATGCTCTTACTTGGTCTGCCAGCCTCTGCTCTGTTTTGGGGTGTTCTTCCTCTCATTCCCGATGTTGCAAGACTTCTATATCTCTCTCTGTCAGGTTGATTCTGATGTAGCATTTCCATATTTCCTTATTTTTCTTCTCTTGTCCATTTTCTTCCTCTGGTTTGCCTCTGTAGCTTCAGTCTCTGGTTGTTGGTTACTATAGTTGCGGTGGTCAGTAGCTGGATGACGACCTCCAAGTACCTGACCGTCTTCCACAGAGGTCCATTTACACCATTGTACGTTAATTCTTTCATTTCTTTCCATCATTGCTGAGTTTTGCTATTTAACCCATTTATAGCTGAGTAGGCTGGTAAAGATCCTTTCCCAAGGAATCAAAGCCTAATAGAGCGGTCACCCATTCAACGACCGACCAACCCCAATGTTGCTTACAATTGACGACATAACCCACTCTGCCACTGCGCAACATATTATTATTATTATTATTATTATTATTATTATTATTATTATTATTATTATTATTATTATTATTATTATTATTATTATTATTGTGGTGGAATGCATGTATTCCGATCCCCACTCATGACGGTTCCAACGACATCTTAGTTTTATATTCAGGACTAATAACTTAGCTAGAATTTAGAGAAAACTGAGACACAAATTATAGATAAATATTTCCGTAAGAGCTCTGACCGTTTTCTTCTCTCTGCTGTCAAGGTTTAGAATTTCGTACCTACTCATTTTGGTTTTTTTCTGGGACTCGTACGTTTTTTCCCTTCTCCTTATCTTTACTTCTAGTTATATGGCAACTCTTCCTTGGCTTTGCATTCTCTTTTGAAATATTGGGCATTGACGGTAAATATCCAAAGTTGACATCTAAACAGTGGTTGTTGCTGAGTATGAGAGTCCGCCCATCACAGATAAATTCTACATGTCCTTTCCTTGTATTGACCGTCATCTAGAATAAAATATATAGACATGTGTTTCATGTTTACAGGCGTGCAATAATCGATCCAAATAACATGAATATATATTTCTCTTATGCATTTGTAAGATCAATCTGTGGCTGAGCGGATAGCGAGCTGGGGTTGGGGAAAGCCCGCGTCAGACCCAATATTTTGTGGGCATTAACTTCCTTTCCTGTCCTCTTCATGTGTTGCCTCTGTTCCTCTTTAATCTCCTCAAGTGCACGCGCGAGCGCACAAGAAGAAATGAGGCATTCAAATGTCCACATTAATCCCATTTTTGGGGACGAGACAAGTGGATGGGCCTAATGCCTCCAAAGTGACACTGGGAACGGACAGGTTGTCTTCAGCCAGGGTGGTCCTAATCCTGGGTGTATTCCGGCGCCTCCGAGGCGAAGACTTTCCCGGCGACGCCAAATGAAAACATTGAGAGAAAACGTTTGAATTTCATTAAAATGTTCATCAACAATTCGCCAGCCGAGGAATTATTGTATCTGACTGAATCCCATTTCATTTTCATTCCGGAGCAGGTCACAAGTGTATTACGTTGTTTTTTGCTGATAATTGACTGAGATTTTTTTTTTTTAACTATTGTTTGAAAGAATTTGTAGGACGGAATAGGTAGGAAACTTTTGATAATGACACTGAGAAATTTTACATAGACTTTTTAATCTTTTTCCCCTCCATTCCCATTTCTTTTGCTGCCTAACCTTTCTAGCTCTTACCTTGGAGGGGGGAGGCATTTCTCCCAATTCCACCTCCAGATGCTTGTGGCTCATGGCCTACATTTTTTAAATCTCTTTATCTTGCTGTCCAACTGCTCCAACTCACTTTTTTCACTGTCTTGAGCGCTACATGGTCGAAAGTGCCGCGGTGATTGGCTTAATAGCCCTATATATATATATATATATATATATATATATATATGATATATATATATAATATATATATATATATATATATGTATATATATGTATATATATATATATATATATATATATATATATATATATATATATATATATATATATATATAAACTAAACCGGGATGTGAGCAAAATTCGATGTCTATGAAAATCAAGCTACTTGTCACTCCATCAGAAGCTCATGACTTAGTATTAATTAACATGATTTACTTTTGGAAAGAATTACATGAAATATAATGAAGCCAAAGACCGAAAGGATTAAAAAACGGAGGGCAATTGCTTCCTTTTCATTCATTACTGATGAGGATTGTTGCAACTTTGCAACGAGTCTGGGTTTTTTTGGAGTGATTCCATCCACCCCAGGAATTATTGCATTCAGTGAAATGAAATTGCATTACTGTGTCTCTAATGATCAAGCGATGGGATGAATCTGTAATGTCGCGTCGGCGTCATATTTACGAAAATGGTGGATGTTTACTGCTTGTGAAAGGATGACAGGGGAGGTGGAAGAATATGAATGGGAGCTACGTTCTCGCAGGAAATGAGTCGCACATTTTGCGTCTGACCAGAAGTCAGTGGTAGGAAGTATAATTCGCTCAATTCATTACAATTATTTCTGCAGACACGTCATCAAATCCAGCTTCCAATATTATGATACCAATTTAATCAGAATATGATTTGGGAATTGCAGTCTTGGAAAAGGAAGTGGGAAATTATAATGATACTAATAAAAATAAGAAGACAAATTGGCAGAAGTTTCATTTTGATTAGATGTACCACACAAAACAACAACCCTGAAAAGTGATATTTACCATCATCAGCTGCGTCAAAGACTGATGCACTAGGCCGGGAGAAAAACTGAATTGTTGCCAATAAACGTACAAACCCGAATATTATTAGGAATGCCACCATACCAAGAGCCCTAAAAACGATGTTCAACAAAATCAGAACGACTTACAAAGATGACATTCTCTCGTATTGTCAAAGGCCAGTGCAGAAGATTTAATTACCTGGCAAATACTTCATACGCAGGAAAAATGCAAACTAATTATATACACGAATACCTTCGAAGACCTAGCTGATATTTTTTCACTTTGTGCTCCGAGTGATTACATGGATGCTCTTTTTCTAATTTCCGCTCATCGTCAGCAGGAAAAAGTTGTTCTTTTGTTACATTTACCATGCAAAGAATGTTATGCGAAATTAATTCAATAAGGTAAATGGTAAAATGGGCATTTAGATAACTATGCATCCTCACCACTCTGTGACCCCACATCAAATATGTTTATGACAGAGAGAGAGAGAGAGAGAGAGAGAGAGAGAGAGAGAGAGAGAGAGAGAGAGAGAACCCTTGTTGTAATAGTTGTAAACTGCACTGTGTCCTTTTGCATAATTCCTCAGAGGAATGGCGCGAGTGCTGATCCTGTATGTGTTTGCTGGATACACTAAACCCCAAACTCCTTCAGGATCTCGGGACCCCAAGGAGCGTCAGCAGAAGGCAGGGGAGTTTATTATCTGATTAACTCATGCCTTTGTGACGGCTCCTCCTCAGACTTGTTTTGACCTCATAATTGGTCTTCGAGTTCGACCTCTTCTAGCTTTGGTTTGGTCTGTCTAGAGTTGTTGGTTTATCTGTTCTGGTACATTGGTGTAGTCTGACTCTCTCTCTCTCTCTCTCTCTCTCCTCTCTCTCTCTCTCTCTCTTTCTCAATGACATGTGGAAACGGGAATTCAAATTTATTCTTTTACTTTTTATTTCATAGCAGTTAATCAGACGGCAGTGGTTGGCCTATTTCCGAAAGTTTAAGAAAATCCAAAAGCATCTACAATCGTTGGCCCACCTCCAGGTACCTTAATTCGTTTCCTTGGATGGGTTACATCAGGCCAGTACACATATTTTTTCTTTCTAGGGGTTGGGGGTCTTTTTTCCCAAAACTTGACCTTTTCTTCTATAGATGTTATTGCATATATAGGTATATACAAGATGAAATACTTGAAAATGTTATTTTAGTTATATTAAGAAGAGAAATTGGGTATGCTGTCCTATCCCCTTTCTACCCTATTTGATGCTATTCGTAGTACTGACTTTGATTAACAGAATTTCACTTAAGATCATTTACAAATATGGTGGCCTATATATATTCCTATCATCACTATTATCAGTAAATTTCCCCCTACTGATCAATTCACTACAGGATAGTATGTTTTATCTACTACTGCTTTCGTCAGTAGATATACTTTCATCTTATTGTTTAATATGTCTTTCAGAGAGTCATTCACTTTTTTTATGTAACTTTTCTCTTGTGATAGTAATCATTTCTACATCGAGGTTCTTCATGTTGGCTTATGCTGCAAAGGTACTCTATTCCATCAAACCACACTGGGTTCTTGTTCTGACACTCTCGTCACTCTCCCCTTTTCTTATATCAGTCTAGTTTCTATTCAGGTACTTCTATCCTCTCCAACCAGCCTTCTTCCCTCACATAACTGCAAAGTTTATCCCGATCTCTCCGCCGAGCGCCCGAGGCAAAAACGCCCAATTTAGAGCAGTTGCGCGGGCCTGAGATCCCCGAATGGACTATGGAAATCGGCCTCATTGGCGTCATTTCATCAAACAGGTGAAACAAGGCGATAAAACGCGAGGCTATTATTCGACTGCCTGAAGCCCAGTCCCATTTGCCCAGTTTTATTCTCGACCGAGTAGGAATTTTGATGACGTGCAACGCTGTTATTGACATTTTCTTCTTTTTTCCTTTTTCGTTCCTCAAAATTGTTTTCTCTCTGTCTAGCCAGAACAGTTTTAATCTTCGGTTCCAAAATAGGTTCCTTTTTCTCAATTGTTTTCCGGTATCTACAATTTTGCTTTATGTTAATTTAATGACTTCCTTGAGTCGGTAATTTTGTAGGGCTATTGTGTTTTGAGACATATATAATAGCACCTTGATTGGATCACATCAGAATCTTTTCTTGGAGCTTTTTATTAAAGTAAATCGGTTTTTGAAAACATATCTGATGAGTAAAGTCCATGACATGTAGTTGCAAGGAGTTCTTCTCGAAGCTGGGTGTTTGCCAGAAATAAGACCATCGAGTCCCAAAGTGCAGTAAAACGACGAAGACAATTCCCCTTTGATAACCCCTCACCTCAGTATGCATTAGGAGTCCTTCGAACTCTTCTCCAGTTTTTTCTCAGGAGAATTAACGAAAGAGGCGATCTGGAAGAGAATTCGATTTAACCAATTTTATCACGACATTATGTCATCAAGCAGACGACCGCCCTATTGCTTTGCAACTAAGTTTTGAGGGGTGTAGCACGCAATGTATGCAAAAAAAAAAAAAATACTTCAGAGACTGGCCTTTTTCAGGATTAGTAATAAAACCTTATTTGTATCTTCTGTCAGTCGTGGAAAGTGCCCATGAATAGCGCATGCAATTATTTCTTTGAGTCGAATATTGCTTTCCTTGAAATAAGTAAAAGGTTCATTATAAATTGGGTCCTTGATCTTCTATGAATCTCATATATGTTAATAGAATCACTTCATTATCTCTTAAGGTCGATTCTTTGGGTTGAAGGGCAGAATGTTTTGCTTGCAAATTAGCTATTGATTATTTTTCTATGTCCTTCACTTTTTCATCAGATGAGTTTCTTAAAGGGTGGAATTAGTTATTTTTTTTGCGTTTTCCTTCATAACTGATGAAATTATAACAGACATAGTTGGCAAAATGATTGTTTTGCCTATATTATGGTGTGTCCTAGCCTTTGTTATCATCTCGCTAATTTCATAAGATTCCAGTGAACCATCATTTATTTTACTTAATTGGTTATTAAACTATGAGTTTGAAATTCATCGCGGAGATTTCCAGGCAAAGCCAGACAGGTTCTCTTAACACTTAGGTTTATGATCACAATGGAGATTAGTGGGACAATTTGGGCCGCTACAGCAAATTCACCTTTTTGGTTCCTGCGCCCTTTCTACCATCAAGGTAAACTAGATAGACTGTAATCTCGCTTTAACCTTTGTCAGTGAGAGAGAGAGAGAGAGAGAGAGAGAGAGAGAGAGAGAGAGAGAGAGAGATTCTTCATGAAAACAAACTTTGTTCATGCCACTCCCCGATGGATGAGTAGCCGGGTCAAAAGGAAATCTGAAAGAAATAAAGCAAACATGTGAAACAGACAGGTCAAAAGGAAATAAAAATAAAATCTTTATTATCAAAAAAGATTATATAACCAGATCTGAGGCTTTATTAGAGGGAAGGTATTATTGGTAACTAAATTTACGACATTTTAAAATGCCAAGCTCTTCTGTTCTACGTGATTACTTTAAACATTCAAAGCTGCATTAATTAATATTTTTACTCTAATATTTTAACATGGTGTAGATTACTGGAGAAATTCCGTACTCAGTAATACATCATATTTTAAGTAGAATTGATGTATGGATCGCTAAAATATCACATGGACCCCCATTCATTATTTTTGCCTGTGGTCCCGGTTGAACACATCTGCTCTAAGTAAAGCCAATAATTTTTTAACGTAATAAAACGGTGTCTAGTTTATTGCATTCTTATCAGTAAATCCATTGACTCTTAAAGAAAAATAATAAAATATAGAATCTGGTCACCCTCTTGTTTATTCACGGCTGATAACTAGAAACCACCTTCCCCTCCCCCATCTTCTCTCTCTCTCTCTCTCTTCTCTCTCTCTCTCTCTCTCTCCTCTCTCTCTCTGCATTGATTCTTTGCCCTGCCTATTCACCCTTTTAATAGTTTGTTATTTTGTTTCCTTTTGTTGCCGAGTTTGTATTTTTCTCTTGGGTGCAATACATTTCTTCCCTATCAGGACTTTGTAAGGGTCGGTTTTTATTATTCTGTTTGTTTATTATTGCCTCGTTAAAGCAAAGGAGCAAAAAAAAAGCAAATCTTTTTGAAATCTTTAGGCAGCTTTAACAAGTGTTTTATTTATTTATTTATTTTTGCTCTGTGAGAATAATGCACATAATAAATATAAATGTGCAGGGGTGCGCATACTTTAGGGGAAGTTGTATTCGGCCTTTATTCCCAGGACCTCCTTCGAGAGTTATTACCTCATTGATTCCTGTTAAATTGTTTCTCATTATTTACTTCTATTTACAGCAATGTTTCAGTCTCGTTTGAGATATAGTGGGAATTATGACTCTCTATTGTATGTTTCCCTATCATTGAAAGAAAAAGTTTGGGGAGAGAGAGAGAGAGAGAGAGAGAGAGAGAGATAGAGAGAGAGAGAGAGAGAGAGTCTTCTAAGTATAAACATACGAGCTCTCCATCCTAACAAGAGACTAGTTGCTTTAGTAAAAAAACCCTCAGAAATAAAACATGTGAAGGTTTTGAATTTCTGAACCTCTCCAGTCAGATTACAATTCCCATCAAGAGAAAACTTTTTCTTTTGTAAATTTTTTTCCTGTAGCGTCTTTGTTAGACTCTTGGAGCAATAAATTATTATTCCGTGAAACATCACTGCCCAGCTCTCTTAAACTTTGTAAATCAGAGGAGTAAATCATACTCCTCCAGACTTCCTTCTAGATGCGACAGTTTCCAGTATCCAGAGACAGTAATCCAATCGGAAGAAGCCCAATGTTTTAGATTTCCTTCAAATGACTGTATCCAGATTCCGCGGACTCCGTGTGTCTTCAGGATCTTTTTCCAGAGAAGACAGTTTCCAGTTTCCATTAAATAATAATCGTTATGAAAATGGCCCTTTCCAGCATCCGCAGACTCCATCTGTGTTCAGACCTCTTTCTTAAAAACACAGTTTCCAGTTTCCATAGACAGTAACCAAGACTGGAGGACAATCTGTCCTCAAGATTTCTTCGTATCAAAATGGTCCTTTCCAGCTTCCACCGATTCCGTCTCTATTCCAGGACTCTTTCTTGAAGAGACAATATCCAGTTTCCAAAGACAGTAATCAAGACGGGACAATAAACTGCCCTCCTGACTTCTTCGTTATTAAAATGGCCCTTTCCAGCACACACAAAGTCCGTCTGTGTTGTAGACTTAAAGCAGGGATTTTCAACAGCTGTTACGCATAGCACAGGGGGTACGCGCCCCTAGGCTCTCGAATATGAATGTTAGATGCCGACCTTCAATGTGCTTCAGCCAAAACTGCTCCCCGGCCAACTAGGATAGTTAATGACAACAGTTTCAGCCATTTCGTTAACTACCTTTGCAGCTGATTGTAATAATAATGTATTTTGTTTTTGAAGCTGTGTACCATAACCTTGAATATTTACTGTAAAGAAAAGGCAAATAAATATAAAAACTTATTTTTTTTATGGGAATTTCTTTATGTTTACATTATTGGTTATGTCAGAGAGTTATGTTACTTACTTCCCCTTTGTACAG
>NC_061105.1:20621126-20652100 GCF_015104395.2 Macrobrachium nipponense | reverse complement strand
CTTCCCCTTTGTACAGTTTTTTTGAGCTGGTTTTGTTTTCCGTGTTTATACAAAGTGAAGGGGGTACATTACTGACATTACAAATACCCAAAAGGGTACGTGGAGAGGAAAAGGTTGAAAACCCCAGTCTTAAAGAGAATTTCCAGTTTCCCTTGACAGTAATCGAGACTAGAGAAGAATCTCTGTCTTCGAGATTTCCTCGTTTTTAAGAAGACACTGCCAGCTTCCACAGATTCCGTCACCCATAAGAGCTATGCAGCATCTTTTTGAGGAGTTCTTTCATAAAATGGCATTTTTCCAAGTTAATAGACTACGTGAATTCCTTTAAAAGAGCTGGCTTCATTGCCTAAGATGATTTCATACTAAGACCCACCCCTCCTTCATTTTTTATTTTAATTTAATTTGCGAAAGAAGTTCAGGTCTTGTCAAAAAAAAACCTACACTTACACGCGTGTATATATATAATATAATAATAAATATATATATATATATATATATATATATATATATATATATAGTATATATATATAATATAATATATATATATATATATATATATATAATATATATATATATATATATATATATATATATATATATATATGTGGTGTGTGTGTATATATATATATATATATATATATATATTATATATATATATATATCTATATATATATATATATATATATATGTATACTGAATCATGAAAGTTAGGAACGTGATAAATCCATAAAGGATATATGCCACAAAGGAAAAATAAACGAATGAGTAACTGCGATACCTTTTCGACGTTTCCCACGTCCTTTACTGAGCAGAACAGACATACATGGGACAAAAGACAAAACAAGAATATTCGTATAACTGACAGATAAGGATTATAAAGAGATTAGTACCTAGAATCCGACACCACCTGGAAGAGAGTAACCTTCCCAAACAAGAATAAACAATGGGTGCGATTAAATGTTTAAGATAAACATCTCAGATACAAGGACAAGACAATTAAAGAATTATAGGTGGACATATGTTCAGACTTTGGTAAACAAAACCCTGTTCTGAACAGATGTCACCTATAATTCTTTAATTGTCTTGTCCTTGTATCTGAGATGTTTATCTTAAACTTTTGAATCGCACCCATTGTTTATGCTGTTTGGGAAGGTTACTCTCTTCCAGGTGTGTCGGATTCTAGGTACTAATCTCTTTATAATCCCTATCTGTCAGTTTATACGAATCTTCTTGTTTTGTCTTTTGTCTCATGTATGTCAGTTATGCTCATAAATGACGTGGAAACGTCGAATGGTCTCGCAGTTACTCATTCGTTTATTTTTCCTTAGTGGCATATATCTTTATTTATATATACATATATAACATGTATTTAAATGTCTGTTTGTGTGTGAACTACAGGCCTTCTCTGGAAGTGTCTGCTAGTCACAAGTCCTGCACCTGCAGTTACTCAGAAAGCTTGTATATCGAAAGCTTCTAAATTTCTCATTGATTAACCTCAGATATAGGTGTCGATAATAACAACAATTACATTACATCTCCCCTTCCAACCGTGAAAGCCGAAGGGGATCTGCTTATTCGAGTTTGCTACACGAGGCACTTGGGGCATCAGATACCTCACAAAATCAGGTGACATGACATGACCCTCGGTCTTGTTGGTCGGTTCCCTCGAGAAACGGGATCAGGCAACTGCACCTTTCGTGTGCAGAAGAGAAACAAATGTGGAACGATATTTTCCAATAGCGGGAAGTGTTAAAGGAGTCCTCTTACTTGTGCTTTGGTAGAAGGGATTTGGGATTGCGTGACGTGTTATATTGTGCAAATATTTTGGCTGTTGCGAGGCTTTGTGGAAGAAGAAACACGATTGACTGTTTATCAGTACAGAGAGTTGGCTTGGCCGTTTTGATCCCAAGACAGGAAATCAAGATATAAGTCATTTAGATCTGTCCCTCTGTAATGGGTGAGCTCAGCCTTCGTCTTGGGCACCGATGAAAAGGTTGATAACAACATTCCTGAGATCATTGCAATGGAAATTGCATTTACCCTGAGAGGGAGGCTAAGCTTATTTCTTCTAATCCCGAATAAATCGTGGTAAACTAAATGTCAAAAATATTCTTGATGATATGCTCTTTTCACACACTATTAATTTAAAAGGAGAGAGAGAGAGAGAGAGGAGAGAGAGAGAGAGAGAGAGAGATAATTTTTTCGTTAAAAACGATAGTAGTAAAATGTCAGTTTATCAATATTCGTGTTATGACCGGTAATTGATAATACGCCACTCCAGCTATAAACTAAGAACTCCCATTGTTCTTTTGATGTCCTTTGAAGTTCCATTCCTAACTTATACATTGTGGTTCCGTTATTGTCACTCTCTAATGACTCCAGTCTTTTATATGAGATTAGTGTTAATGAAACTAAAGAATGAACGATTTCCGTATTTGCTAGAAAATTGTTACAAAGGTCATATTCAGCTGGCTTTAGTTTTGCATCGTTAAGACAGGAGTGACACACACCACACACATATATATATATATATATATATATATATATATATATATATATATATATATATATATATATATTATATATGTGTGTGTGTGTGTGTGTGTGTGTGTGTGTGTGTGTGGTGTGTGCGTGTGTAATGAGGAGATTTCCCCATTATTCATTTGGTAAACGTGTAACTCGAGCGTCAAGGCAAACTAATACACACAGCCCCCCTCTCTCACTCTCTCTTTCTCTCTCTCTCTCTCTCTCTCTCTCTCTCTCTCTCTCTTCCAAGCGATCAACGGCTCGCGACCTCTCTCACTCTCTCTCTCCAAGCAATCTCTCTCTCTCCTCTCACCTCTTTCTCTCCACTCTAACAGGTAACCAAAATGAGAGAGTTGCATCATAAGAAAATACATTTATTAACAATGAATAAATAATGAATTAATCAAGTCTTACAGACTAACTTAAAAAAACCCCAACAGTAAAATGTCTGACAGTATTCAGTCACCAAAAAGTCTACATCGATCAGGGCTCTCTGTCCCCCCATTGCCAGAACCATCTGTTTCAAAGACACAGAACACATCCCGTAAGTACACACACAAGTTTAACAATCAGAGATTAAAGATTGAATATTACCATAAAAATGTCAAATAGGTTACAAGCCAGTCTTCGGCTAAAGTAATTTAACTTGGCTAAAGTAATTCAACTCACCCATGCAGCCGGAATATCTCAGTCACTATTCCAAAAAACATTTAGGCACCGCCATCGTGGCTCTACCTTCCTCCCACGAATCTTTGTGCAAGTCTTCCCATAGACTTGGCTAGAGATACATTATGAATAGAAGAGGCACACACGCACATACGAACGCACACTTCGTTAGCGCCTCACAATTCTAGCTGCATCCAGTTTCAGAAAGGCACTTTGAGAAGAGTTCATAAACTATCGTACATTGACTTGTCTAACTAAGCAGTTTTATGTCACGCCACCCATAGAAACTCATTGTTCAGCTTTCTCGGGTCGTTGCTTCTGCTCTGTTCTTCACATTCCATAGGTCACAGCGAACATATTGGCAATATATTATTAATCAAAAACCCTAGGCCTACATATTAATATATATAGTGTATATATATATATAATATATAATATGTATATATATGATATATATATATATATATAATATATAGTATATATGTATGTATATATATATAATATATATTATATATATATATATCATATATATATATATATTATATATAATATATATATATATATATATATATGTAGGCCTCGGGTTTTTGGATTAAAAGTAATATATTGCCAATATGTTCGCTGTGACCTATGGAATGTGAACAGAGCAGAAGCAACGACCCGAGAAAGCTGAACATGAGTTTCTATGGGTGGCGTGACATAAAACTGCTTAGTTAGACAAATATGTATATATATATATATATATATATATATATATATATATATATATATATAATATATATATATATATATATATATATATCTATATATATATACATATACTATTATTATGATATATTGCTACTTTCAAAATGCATGTTTTCCCCTCTTTGAAATGTCATGTAGATTGTGCACATTTTTTCAGATTCCTAGATAGCTTAGAATAGGATGTTTTAAAATGTGTGTTCAGATTTCGCTTTACGTGTTATAAAAGAATATATATAACGTAAAAAGAGAGAGATTTTTGTCTTTTTGAAACTGTGAATGTTTATAACTTTTATGTCGACACTTTAAGATTAGAGTCTGCGAGATCCGTTTGCTTCCCTGCTCTATCAACACGTGTGATAGCGAGCGAGCTCGACTTCTGCGTTGTTGTCAAAACATGTCAATCTTATTGTCGCCCAGCCTCCGTCTCGTTCGAGTCGGGTACGTCTTTCTTTTTTTTTTAACAGACTCGTCTGGTACGTGTATCTGTCAAGTTCCCACGTGGGTATTGCATTTACTATGTGAGATTGCATCAGATTTTTCAGAACTTTCTGGAAGCTTTCGTACCAAGAACGTATTTGTCATCTGCCTAGCCCAGTTTCCATGAAGGAAGAGATTTCATTCTATCTTAAGACCTCGAGGCAGTTAGATCTCGCTCTCTCTCTCTCTCTCTCTCTCTCTCTCTCTCTCTCTCTCTCCCTCGACATCGAGATTATATTAACGTAACGTAAATTGGTCACTCATAACTTGTGAGAATTTTATATTTGATATTTAGTATTTTTTAGTTTCTTTTGTGGAATCTGAACAAACATTTCGTAACGGCGCCTGGTTTTTGTGAAAGTGTAATATACAAGCTGCAGTGAAAGAGAAAGAAATTGGTATACCAAGGTAAAGTGTGTTATATTTTTATTAGTTGCAACTAATAACGGATAGGAATTGTGTTTAACTAATAACTAAAAGTTAATGGGAAAAGTGTTTGGTTAGGTTTACGAAGGTTTGGTAAAAACTGTTGGTTACAGTGTTTTTGAGTGAAAAAGATTTACACTTTTACACATTGCTGATTTTTTGTGTGTTTGTGTCTGTTCCATTGTTTGTGCACTTATTCATTTTTCTTATTGAAGTTGTGTCTTTTTGTTTTATATTTTTCATTTGCATTCACAATTTAATTGACTTAGTTATTTTCATTGCTTAATCATTGCACATTTAATTAAATTTAACACTTGTGAATTAATTTGCATTTACTTAGAATTCTTTTCAAGTTTTATTGTTGTTTAGCACTTGTGAATTAATTTCAAATTTTCAATTATTGCCTAACACTTTTGAATTTCAATTGAATTAATTTTCTTGAATTTTGTGATAAATTAATTTTGATTTAATTTTACTTAATTTGATTCAAGAATTAATTAAACTTTACTTTGTTTTCAAGTAACAGTAATTTTCCCTGATATTGTGAATTTCACTTATAAATTTTGAATTTGATAATAAATTTTTGTATTTAAAATTTTTATAAGTGTTTTAATTATTACACCAGTATAATTATATTTGATTATGACTATATTGATGGATAGGTAGAGACATAGAGTGGTAATTGATTTGCTTTCCTTCAATTTATTTGAAGTGACTTAGAACCAGGGAAGTACTTAGACTTCTGAAATCAGGGAAATACTTAGAGTTTTAAAGTTGTTGAAGGAGAGATGCCCTTTGATTAATTTAATTACTTACAAGATTACCTCACACCTGTTTTGATGAACTTAGTCTGATTTTCTGCAATACTGGTAAGTGTTAAGGGATCACTGTTGCCTTTAGAGTATTCAGTCGTTTAAACGTGTTATGAGGGTTCAGGTGTCTGGCTTTTGTGAGGTAATGTTTGATGCATGGTAACCAGATTTAGGCTTCTAACAATATATATATATATATATATATATATATATATATATATATATATATAATATATTATATATATATAGTGGGTTTGTGCGTGTGTGTTGGACTGGTACCAAGCTAAAGGAAAAAGAGGGGGGAAGGGAGAAGCAAATTGAAAAGTGGTAATGGTATACGAAATGGGAGCAAATATGAATGGCAAAACTTCTTGTAAAGTCAAAGAAACTGAGTCTGATATCTGATGAGAGAGAGAGAGAGAGAGAGAGAGAGAGAGAGAGAGAGAGAGAGAGAGACGCAAATAAAGCAGGTATACTAGTACGGTTCGATCTTCATTAGGTAACGAGAGAGAGAGAGAGAGAGAGAGAGAGAGAGAGACAGACAGACAGAGAGAGAGAGAGAGTTTTTTTTGCCACGGATCAAATTCCTTCGGGATTAATTCGGATCAATGTCCTACTTATCAAATGCAGTGAATTAAAAAAAAATTATTTTTGAAGTTGTTTGTGAAGCCCTTCAAGTGAGTATCTGTTTTGGAGTACTGGTAATATGTTTTTATCACTTTTTTTCAAATATGACGACAAGGGACTCTCCCCTCAATTAGATCAGTCTTGAATCTCAAAAAATGAATGATTAATTATATTTTCAAATAAGCACTGAGAAGATTTTAATCCTGAGTAATAAGAGACAGAAAAATCAATATCGTCTCATGTTTCCGAGATCAGTTTTCGTGTCATGAATTCAGAAAGGGCGACCAACAAAGAAAAATAATTCGACATCTCACTGGAGATATATTATGTTCTTTGGAATGTGGAAGGAAGCTTTTAGCAAAAGTTCAGTCTGAGTTGATTCCCCATCAAAAAGTGGTTTATTTCCGCTGAAGCCAAACAAACACGAATCAAGATAAATGAGAATGAAATGACAAAAATGCTAAAATTTTCTCTCATGATGAATGTTTCTTCATATATTTTGTTTCAAAGGAAAGCACCTCACTCTGTGGACTTCATAAAAACACCAGCAGTAAAAAAAAAAAAATATATATATATATATATATATATATATATATATATATATATATATATATTATATATATATATATATATATATATATATATATATATATATATATATATATATATATATAAAATATAATATAATATATAGATATATATCTATATTATATATATATATATATATATATATATATATATATGTATATATATAAACTAATTTCAGCCCATCCTCTTTCATATCATCCATTTCATCACTGGGATAAAAGAGAGAAAAGGGGAAATAAAAATTAACGGAAGAACAAAGAACATCTGACAACGACTCTCACACAATCGTCAACTCTAGCTAATTTTCAGTTAGCGAAATGAATCATCATATTTGTGCACTCAATTCACTGAAGGCTATTTTTTTTTATTTTGGATAAAATTTCCTCTTCGAAGACTTTTGTGTTTTAATTTTTATTTTCGTTTAATCTAATCGATATAGATTAGAGAAAAATTTCTTCTACTTTTAGTTTTTGTAAGAGGAACTAAAATTTCGTATCTTTTCACTTTTAGTGATAAGATTAATCGGCAAATAAGCTCGGTAATGAATGTTTGTAAAGGCGAAGTAAAACACTAAAAGTAAAGAAAGTAAATTAAAATGCGCACGCTGGTATTGGCACTTATGCCCTTACCCAGTAGAAAAGCGTCACGATGTGAAAAATAAAACAAAAACAAATCCTACCTTTTCCTGGGTTTTAGAAACCGCAAAAATGTCACAAAAAAAGCGCACCCGAATGCTACTATCTTTTTACCGTCTTAAACTCATTTCTGATGATTGGCGGAATCCAAAGGTCAACATCATGTCTTTTTGTCTCTTCGGTACCAGCTGCCTTTTGCCATCCTGCTTGTCTAGTTGTTGTTGTTGTTGTTCTGTTTGATTGAGCTGGCCTTATGCCAGCACGGGCTCGTGTTCATAGAGCAGCCCGTATAGACACTTTCAGTTTAGGGTGTCATGAAAGCTCCCAGTCAGTAGTACGTAGTTGTCGTCACTAACCCCATGCAAATGGGACATTTCTCCTCTGGGTTCCTATGCGTGTTCCCTGTACAAATGAGATTTGCGTCTTCAGTCACCCGACTCTAAGCATGTGTCCAGGAAACCTTTCGGTCATATGTGGATACAATCGTTTATTGTAGGTGATTTTCTTAGTGCATTCAGTGATAATTGTAACTTCAGTTTACATAAAGTTGGAGTTTTATTTTGTATTTACACAAATCCTTGCGATGTTTGATTATGGAATGAAATTCTCTTTCTTGAATGAATTGAATGATGAAATACAATAAAATGCCGGAAAAGGTGGATTGCTGTATCGTCACTCATCTTAACTGGGATATTGCAAATTGTGTGATGAATTTGGGCTTTTCTATGATTCAGAAACCACCAAATGACTGTTTAATCGAAATGAAATTGTCACCAGGTCTCTCCTGACCGAGTAGTATTATAAATCCGCAGTGTGTATTCAGCTAATTAATAAAATCACCGGGAAAATCATTATGAGAAAATGTTATAGTTTGCTGAGAAGATGACCAATCAAACTTCGCAAATCAAAATGTTATATAAGTAATAAGTTAAAATGATCAAACATAGCCAAGAAAAGGAATACCAAATAACAGCAAGTGGATTCGCTATTGGGAGGAACTCGCCGCCACCTAGTTAAATGCTTGCCCCCCCCCCCCCCCCCCCGCCCCCCCCCCCCCCCCCCCCCCCCCCCCCCCCCCCCCCCCCCCCCCCCCCCCCCCCCCCCCCCCCCCCCCCCCCCCCCCCCCCCCCCCCCACCCCCCCCCCCCCCCCCCCCCCCTCCACCCTCCCCCCCCCCCCCCCCCCCCCCCCCCCCCCCCCCCCCCCCCCCACCCTACCCGTCACAGAAATACCTTTTGTAGCTAAACTTTGGCATATTATTGAATACCTTATGTTGGTCCCTGTTACGTGTATGGCTTTTACTCAAATATAGATGAAAAGTTAATTCTTTTTCTTTTTTGGGTGGCCGGTAGAAAATGTCTATGGCAGGGCCTAAAAAGTATGAATAAGTGCAATGCAATTCGCTACTGCTGATTAGAGTTAATTTCCTAAAAGAGGAGAAGAAGAGGAAATAAGAGAGGTTGAAATTTTTCGGATATTTGGAGGGTCATAAGTCTTTTGTGTTATTGGTAATAGGCCCTATTTTTATACATTTGCATGACAACGATATTAAACTATATATGAAAACCAAAACTTGGTAATAGATGTGAGGCTTGTGTTGAATATAAGGTTGTGAGGAAATTGACAATACAGTATTTGATACATTTCCAAATTGGAAGAGTTGAAAATTTATTAGAAACTGAGTTCTATAATTTCATAAGCAAGTTTACTAATAACTAATACTATTAATTTCCTTCATCCATACATATATATACATTTATTATAGGCTAGTGTTAGTGAATTACATATGTCAGCTTTCTTCGCTTGGAGACAAGGCTCACCCAGAGAGCGCCGTAGAGATAGCTTCCTTGGGTAAAGGAATTCCATGTGTGTGCTTTTTTAGTAACTGCTTGACTGTTGCCACAGGCGGTTTTGAGGCATGGTGGATATGTACAATCGTTTGTACGTATATCACAGGTCCGACCGTTCAAGGCACTTGAGGGAAAGACATATTCCTTTGTGATAAGAGGAAAGACGGTCGAGAGGACGCCAAGTGTCAGAGGAAAACCCATTTCAAGATGGGCTCCATATCATGATACTACAAACAGGATTGTCTAAACTTGACTATTACAATGTAGCAGTTGACATTTTGAGTCTAGGAATGATTACTTAGACTAAACCAGGAAAGTGGAATGATAACTTATAGTTTTCTTTGTGGGACAGACTTGGGTTTTTATCACTATGACTTATTAATCATTTTGTTCTATTTTATGTTCATCTGCTTTGGGAAATAAATAGTGTATTTTTGTATTTATGTGAGCTTATTGGCCTAGTGACA
Source organism: Macrobrachium nipponense (assembly GCF_015104395.2). Taxonomy (NCBI): domain Eukaryota; kingdom Metazoa; phylum Arthropoda; class Malacostraca; order Decapoda; family Palaemonidae; genus Macrobrachium; species Macrobrachium nipponense. Next base: position 20,642,280 of record NC_061105.1, on the reverse strand, counting down.
TGCTTGCAGATAGAGGGCGCCTGCTGCCAACAGGTAAGGGTTGTCAATTTGTGTAGTTTTGTCAAAAGAGGGGGTGTGGGTTATTGTGGTGGCAGCGGTTTATGAAGCTTTTTATTCATTTTATGGGCTGTAGGTCCGCTAACGAAGAGACCGGTGACTAGTTAGACATATATTTTTTGGTAGGAAAAGGGGTTATAATCATGTCACAGGCAACTCTTGGTCCTTTTTGCTGATTCAATGGTTTGGTGTGGTGTTCGAAGCATCAGGTTACTTGGGTATCTCTCTGCATCTCAGTGTTAGCCAGTTAGTGATTCATGAAAACCAGCATTTTAAAACCATGAGGGGAAAACTTTTAATTTTTTACATATTAAAGTGTCTCATGAGTGTGGTGAATAGGCTACGCATATTTGCGATGCGTATACGAATTCGGTTTCCAGTCATATGAAGATGTGAGTGTAATTTAATGTTTTCTTTCTTCTTTTCTCCTTCTATATTTTTTTATTTTCATTCTTTTTTGTTTGTGATGAAATTACTCAAAGAGTGTTTTTGTTTTGATGTCTTTTGAAATTCGACGGACATTGGGGTTTTTTTGTAATGATATGAGCGAGGTTTTTTGGTTGTGAGTCACGCCCTGAGAGAGAGAGAGAGAGAGAGAGAGACAGAGAGAGAGAAAGAGAGAGAGAGAGAGGCGAGAATTTGAGTGTGTGAGTCTGGGTGACGGGGAAAGTTTGTCGCTGGGTTGGATCACTTAGCATGCACTTTGCACCTTTTTTTTCTATCCCCTCCATATTTTGTTTATTTTTTTATTTTCGTGGGATGATATACTGGGCGCAGGGCGTGTTTTTTTTTATCCATTATTAGGGGAAATTTGTATCAATTTTTCTGGATTGGGTTTTGTGTGTATATAAATACATTAATGTTATTGAGGTCGGGGAATGTTATAGAACAAAAAAGCTTCCGTACAGAGAGGAAAATGGCGGATGCTAAGAGTACCATAATGCTGCTACATCACGTAACGAACGTCAGTGCAGGCATGAGCCTGTTCAGGCGAATCGTAGATGGTGTGATGTCCCGGCCAGTGCAAATCTTTATTGAAGGTGTGAATAATTATTTAAGCACAAAATTCATAAGAGATGATATAGAGGCGTTTAGAGAGGCGAAAGCTTGCACCGTTGCAGAAGTTTCCAATTTGCAAAATGTCGTACCTGGACTGATTTGCACGCATTTCTGAAAGCAGCTCATGGCTCAAAGGAACATGGAGGGACCTCAGAGGTCTATATAAAATACGGAAGGGCACTAATAGCCTCGTAGAACATAGTTCAAAACTTTTTGACTCAGTGGCAGATTGGGTAGGAAAATTGAAAACATCTAAATGGGTTACAGGAAGTAGTGTCTCACTTGATAATTTAAATAAACTGATCTATTTTTCAATGCTCTTGCACGATGTACCGGATGCAATAGTGAATAGCTTTGATGAAAAGATTGAAACTACTTCAGACGAAGAATTACTTTATGCGCAGATTGAGAAACATATGTCTAAATGTCCCACTGTAGATAGTACAATTTTTAATGGGACCGGCCCAAGGAATAGGGTGCAAAGGGACACAGAATTTTCTTCTCCCCATCTGTGTGCAAAAGTTGAATATAACAAAAGATCGATCGACCAAGGCAACAGTAGTTGCGCTGTTTCAACTGCAATAAACCAGGGCATCCAAAGAAATTGTGTAGAGCTAAATATTGTGGAATGTGTAAGAGTACAGATCACTATTGGCAATCTTGTCCATCTCAGATACGGAGATATGCGAGGCCTACACCTCAAAGTTCTGGGAGTTATAATGTGAGAACTCCCCAGGCAGGTCAAACCAGAGAGCAAAGGGATCGGCAAAATTTTTGGAAGGCTGATCAACAAAAAGGGTACAGGTGATTTGTACGTGCCATTGTGGTCTCGTGGGGGACGCCCCAGAGCCCAGGTCTATAGTTTATGGAACAGTAGGGGATGTGGATATCCCGATATTTATAGACTCAGGTGCGTCTATAAATTTAATGGACTATAATTTGTATCAATCCATGTTCTCCAATTACCCTTTGCAACCCTCCACGGAGATGGTGTGTGATGTGCAAGCCCATAGATTAAATACCCTGGGTTGTGTTCAAATACAGTTTACTCTCAGTGACAGAGTGCTGACAGAACCATTTTTGGTAATGAAAGGAATTGCTTTGGGCACCAGACTTTTGCTGGGTCATCCTGCATGTAGGAGACACAAGATTTCGATCCATGCAGGTGTTAATGGGATAACAGTTGGAATACCTGGTGTTTTTCTTCCTTATGAGGACATGATTAGAACGGAGGACATGGAGATTGTTGAAAAAGAAGATGTGCTCAGTGATACTAATGGCGGTGATACGGGAGTTACGGAGAGTGGTAATATTAAAACCCACATTGGTGATATGGGAAATGATTGCGGGAATTCGATCGGAGTTCACAGTGATAACAATTGTGGTGATGATACTATGGATGGGGATATTGATACTAATATTGATGTTATTTCTGATACTAAAAATGCTGGGGATGATACTGAGGGTGGTAATGTGTATGGGGTGGTGGAAAGGGGAGATACTAACCACAAATATAGAGGTGTTATATCGGAGGATATTGTGTTATTGCCCGGTTCAAAGACTTGGTAAAAGTCAAATTGAGGGAAGTGAGAAAACCTACTGATGTGTCTGTTATTGAAAATAGCGAGAGGCTTAGAGGGGTTATTAGCACAGCATCGGTGAACAGTGTATCCATGGATGGGACCACTTGGTTGGAATTACTAAAATGTAATGATATAGTTAGGAGATACGAGAGGAATACATATATAGTGGATTTCCAAGATTGGAGTAATGATACAGATTCAGTGGCTATCGTAGAGGGGAAACCTTATTTTTCAGAGACAGAAATGCAATCAAGGAAACGAATATTTAGAGAACATTTAGCTAATGCAGACTATAGTGAACATGTTGAAGCGATAAGCAAGCTCTTGGCAGAATTTGGGGATACGGTAGCCTTACAACGTGATAAATTGGGGCTGACTAATGTGTTAGAGCATAAGGTAAATTTGGAGAGTGGCACAAAACCTAGCGTGTCTCCTTACAACTTTCCCTTGTTAGCGGTGCCTAAGAAGGACGGTTCTGTCCGTGTATGTGTCGATTTTAGACGTTTAAATGAAAAGACGATCCCTGACCTCTATCCAGTCGCGTGTAATTTTGTGAGAAACTGTACAGTGTGCAATGCATGTAAGCCTGCAAGGATAACTTCATGCAAATTAGGATAGTATCCTATACTGAGTAGACCTTTTCAGAGAATACATGTGGATATCCTAGGAAATTTTTGTAAGTCTAGGTATGCAAACAAGTCCTTGTTAGTGATAATAGATGAACTTACAAGGATAGTAGAAATTGTCCCACTTAAGCATAAAATGGCTGAAGAAGTAGCCGTAGCTTTTTTCAATGGTATCATTTGCAGATACGGCTTACCCGAAGTTCTATTGACCGACAATGGTAGAGAATTTATGAACAAAACTTTGGAATGTTTAGCGGAAGTCATGGGGATACAGAAAGTAACAATTATTCCATATAGACCTGAGGCTAATGGGTTGTATGAACGAGCAAACAGGAAAGTGCTCGAGGCTGTCAGGAAAACTGTAGGTGGTAATGATGAGAATTGAGACAGATATGTTGATGTTGTTAGACATAGTATTAACACTATGGTTAGTGATTCCATTAAAATGTCTCCATTTGAAGTTTTGTTTGGTTGTCCAACACGAGGCACATTTGATTTGCTAACTATACCTCATCATGGGGAGGATACGATCGAGGCGTTGGTATCCACAGCGAAAGAGACATGCTTGTCTCAGCCGTAATCTCGAATCCACAACCAGAGAGATGGTAAAGAAAAGTATTAGTAAAACATCTGATCCCGAGATCAATTTCAGAGACAAGGTATTTTTAAAACTTAACGTGAGAAATGAACTGAACTACAAATTAGGCCTGAAGTTTGAAGTCCTTTTAAAGTCATTGAGGAAAATATTGGAAACAGATTTGCAGTCTTAGAGGAAAAAACAGGTCGGTCGAAGTTTACACATATCTCGAAATTGAAAAGAATTGGTTGTGGTGATTAATATATTGTCGAGCAATTGCATTTTTTTTTCTTGCTGTTTGGTTTTTACAATTTGGTGGTGAAATGCTTTAACGTTTTTTTTTTGCATTCCTGTGGTGTGCGACAGGAATGCACAAAGGGCATAGGTAGCCGAGCCATATTATAGGCTAGTGTTAGTTAATTACATGTGTCAGCTTTCCTCGCTTGGAGACAAGGCGCACTCAGAGAGCGCTGTAGAGATAGCTTCCTTGGGTAAAGGATTTCCATGTGTGTGCATTTTTGGTAACTACTCAACTGTTGCCACAGGCGGTTTTGAGGCATGGTGGGTATGTACATTCGTTTGTACATATATCACAGGTCTGACAGTTCAAGGCACTTGAGGGAAAGACTAATTCATTTGTGATAAGAGGAAAGATGGTCGAGATTCTCTAAACTTGACTATTACAATGAAGCAGTTGACATTTTGAGTCTAGGAGTGATTACTTAGACTAAACCAGGTAAGTGGAATGATAACTTATAGTTTTCTTTGTGGGGAAGACTTGGGTATTTATCACTATGACTTATTAATAATTTTGTTCTATTTTATGTTCATCTGCTTTGGGAAATAAATAGTGTATTTTTGTATCTATGTGAGCTTATTAGCCTAGTGACATGCTTGCAGATAGAGGACGCCGGCTGCCAACAGGTAAGGTTGTCAATTTGTGCAGTATTGTCAAAAGGGGGGGGCGGGAGTTTATACATTTCACGATAATACACTTTACTAATGACAGGATTGGTACATTAGTGTTCTGTAATATTCATTTGCCCCCGCACCCCACCCAAATATCTTGCCCCACTTAGGACCCGCCTACTGATGGAATGCCAGCTACGCCACTGAATTAAAACCAATGGAAATAGAACAAGAATATATGAGGTACAAACTTGGAAGGACGATAATTACCATCCTCATAACGGCTTTGAGAGGGAAAAAAATGTTTTTAGATTCTGGTGAAGCAAAACAGCGAAACAAAACTTTTAAAGGGCCATCATAGAAATTGTTGATGAAAAAATCAAAAGATTGAAATATGATGGATGTCTCAAAATGTCTCGGTGATTTCATCTCACTCCGTTTTCCAATCTCCCTTTATTTTTATTTTCTTTGCATTTACTGATTCGATGACATTTATGGTGCGTGGACACACAAAAATAGAGGTTAAGTAGAAAGTGCTAAATCTTTAATTTCGGAATTTTCTTTTGTAACCTCATCTTCCAACTTCGCCAAATATGATCGGTTTTGTTTTTGGGTTATTGTCGACCATTGGAGCCTACCCTCTTCTTATGCCAATGTATTAACACCCAAAAGCAATTAGATGAGGTTAATGTAGGTAGTATGGAAGGTAATACCCATATATAATATGTATATGTATATATATTAGGACTGTTGCCTTGTATAATAAGGCGCCCTATGAGGTAATGTTAGACTTGCGATAATCTTACACTAAGTCAGTTGGTTATGCACTTCCATACTCATTGGAGTGTCTTGGGGTTTGTAGATCACTTACGAAGTCGGTATTATCTTCTTTGGTTATGACGATGATGTGTTAAACTCATGATGATATCTTCTTTCTGATGTGAGGTTCTAGTAGAAAACACGAAGTATAAAAAATGCTTATATTCTCTGAGATTACATGGTGAAGATCAGGTAGGATTGTACAGGTCTTCTAATGACGATGGCTTGATCGCTTCTGCCAATGATGATGGCTAATTCTGTTCTGTTCCCACTACCAGTTCGGTTACAAGTCATAAAGGAAGCAGACAGTAGCTCGAACATATGAACATACATACAAATTGAGACACACTACAGATCACGTAGCCCGTTTGAATTATAGGTCGCGGTAGTTTTCTCAAGCAGGGAGCTTGGACTAATGTTTCAAAACAAATGAATGACTACAGGTGACGGCACGTCAACTTAGCGTCTCTGGTCTGATCACATTCCTGCAAGCAATCTGGTTGACCTCTTTAGTTTTAGTCTTTTAAATATATGGAATAACATTCCATATTTTTATTATGTAACTCTTACATAAAAGCTCGGTCAGCTACCAAAACCAACCACTGAATATTACTCAATCTTGACTTGCATTTGACTTATAGGAGTGTGATACAGACACTATGTGAATATATATAGATATATAGAAAATACTTATAAGTAAAAAAAAATTCATGGTGTACACAAATACAGATTCAAGTAATAAGATATAAAACATAATATGCATAATGATATTCGTAAATAATAGTGATCACGTGATATATACTGATACAGTTTTCCACTTCATCTCATTAAGATACATATGCTACAGAAAATACTAAAGTACTCTGATAATCGCATAGAATAAAGATTAACATGATAAAAATCATATTTTAACTGATAAAAATTTCATATATGAATTGATAAAAATTATTAATGTTTATGCTTATTGATTGGTTGATTTTTATGCTAACTGTTGTATATCTGCAGTTATTGGTAAGATAAAGGTAACAGATTGATTATAGGCTACGTGATTTATTTATACATATGTATATGGATTCATATAATTATGATTAATATATGTGCACTTAATACAACTGATTCACATAAACGACTAATCTAAGTGATTAATCTAGGTGCACTTTAAATAGATTCCTAGTGCGTACACGCAAAGATATATTTCGGTTCTGTTATTTATGATCATTTATATAATAGATTCCTAGTGCGTACACGCAAAGATATATTTCGACTTTGTTATTTATGATCATTTATATATAGGATACATGATACTTTATATATATAGGATACATGACCGAGGTTATACTACTACACATTTAACTAGCATTTGAACAACTTTTCGTCCATTACATAGTTCCAGACAACCACCTATAGCCAAATGAAATGGCCAATTCCAAATGGTTAAAACAAGGGGAAAATTGCCTGGCGGGGTCCAGCGTTCTATTTCGGCCTCATACTTGTTCTCTGCATCCTAAGCCACACGAATACGTTCGCGATGAATAAAATCATCCCCAGGAGGAGTCCTTCGCCAGCAACGTAGAGTTGAATATCCTTATGGTCGTAATTGTCGGAAGTATGTCTCTTTTGTAGTCGATTTCTGACAGCCGCCAGAGCATTCTGCATTAAAACGAGATTAACGAGAGGATACGGGTGTCGGTCGAAGAAGTCCATGAAATAAGCTTGTTCACTTATGATGGTGCTTATTCCTTTCACATTGTAGGCGGCTGTTACTTGACTGCAGTCGTCCACAGCGACGAACGATTTTTTGAAGTTGCGATGTGAAACTCTCGTACTGCAGGATACTGTAACCAGGTTCCATTAATCAGCCTGCAAGTGAAATTATACTTGTCATAAGGGCAAAGTAAATTCAGACGACATCAAATACGGGAGGGAGAAAGCCATTACGAACCAGATTTAACCCACATGAATTCGCTGATATTTTATGGAATTCAAAAGAGTCTGCTGTACAAACTTTTTTATTCATGGCTTTATAACAATGAGTGAACCTATCCAGGTCTATGATGACTGTAAAAATATCCATAATTATAAAAATAAACAGATATCAATACGAATCCCAAAGAAAATTCGATATTACTGGTAGTAAGTGCTACGTTTATTGAACATCTCGCCTTCCCAGCATTTTTTTATTAATATTAGTTATAAAAGAAGCAGCCATAGTCCTCTAAATATCAGCTGATTTTTAGTAAACGCGGGAAACCAAAACCCGCCAGCCAGCTTTAGGGATGTATCTCCAAGGGAAGGATGTAGGCAGACTGGTACTTCTTAGGCCTATATCTTAAGCTCTTTTTCCTGTGAACCCTCTGCTGGCTGTATGTTCTGTTTCCAGGATTTGCCCTGCTTGTGGGGGGTTAAGCTGACCCCCAACACCCAGGCAAGACGCCTGCGATCTGCCTCAGTAAGCTCCAGTCGTGATCTCGGACGGATGTCCGCAGCCAGCCTTCCCACATTTAGGCCTATCCATGGCGTAATGGCGCGCCAAGGGACCCAGACCTAAGACAAAGCCGGGCGCTACATTTTCTACAAAGGTCCATACTGAACATGGCCTCCAGGTACGTCTTGTGAAACAGCATATTGCCAGTCCCTTACATCCTAGTGCTTAATTACTCCCCATTTTCCCAATTCAAACTTTATATCAAAAGAACTCATCCCTTTGTTTCCTCTCACTGCCTCATGGCCGCATGCTTCCCCTTGTGTGATCGTCCCAGACAAATGAAGTCATTGCATACCTCAGTGAAACATTAAAGTTCCTTTTCCCCAGTGTTAGAGAGCTAAATAATTGAAATTGGGCAATGAATCCTTTTTTCTTTTATCTTGTCTAATCTGGGATTCTTTTCCAGATTCCTTGTGTCATATGTGTCAAGTCTATCTGCCCGCAAGGGTTGCATTACCGCAAAATTATGAAACCTAGCTTTCATTACTTGAATCACATTTTAGCCAGCTATCCATTTGTGAGAGATATATGGGTCCCAACGTGTGGACGCTGCATTTACTTTTCTCCAGGCCAGTAAGGGCCTCTTGTAAATAAATTGCTGTAAAGTAATTGGCTGAGTTTCTGGCGACCTTTCCTCTAGAGTAAATTATCACTATAAATCCTTTTACGGTAAGTTCAAGTAAATTTCCTTTATTTTCCCTCAACTATTTCTGTTTACGCATTGTAGTTCTTTCAAGGCCAGGCTTATACGTAAAAATGTCGACCTCGCCAAGGATTCGAACCTAGCTTGCTTAAAAAAAGCTTGTAAATCGCGTTATCCCTTGTAAAACGAATGTAAATGTTTTTCAAAGCGGAAAAAACAAAGCACACTTGCACGGAAGACACACACTGGCTCACGGTAAGGTATACCATTCATATAATATGATTATTTTATAACAAATGTTAGCTTAAGGTACGTTTAAGTATTTTTATTACGAAGTGTTTTATATAAGTGTTAAGTGAGAAATATTATTATTTTGTAATGGCCAGAGCGCCGAGTGAATTCTCTGTTATTTTGTAAATTGCATTGTTTTCGTCTGACGAGACAGAGCCCGTGTGTAGATAGATGCCAGAAAGTATCAGATCAAACTAGGAAGTGCTTTGCCAGGGTTTATTGCTGTATTAGAAAGCCTAGCTAGTTAGGAGTGTTCTACTAATAGTTACGGCAAAAGAAGTGTACAATTCTTTTGCCTGTGATATGTTAGGGGATTAGTTTGAACTTAGTTTCATTCCAGGTGTTGGTAACCATTCAAGCTGGCCAGCTTGGTAAGCTTCGCGCCTGCGCTGTCCCAGCCAGCCTTCGTTTCACTCATTGAGGCAGCCATGTTTTTATCCCTTTAAGCATTATCTCAACGATTTAAGCAAAGTAACGTAAGTCTTGAAAGTTTAACGTAAATAATATTAATCTCGGTACTAGTATCTATCGTTCTGCCAGAGAAATTAACGTAATTCGCCTTGAATAAGAAATTAGAATTTCGTGTTGTAAATCGCTTTCGCATTTACAGATCAGCTGTTTGAACGCCTCGCTGTTCACACCGCTCTGCTAGCCCGCTCACGTGTTTCACCTAGCATTGCTCACTCGCTCGCTGAGCGAAAGTTTCATTCCACTTCGGACTTAAAGTAACTTCTTTTACAAATGTTTGCTAACATTTCATCGTTTAAAATCCTTACCGTCATTTCACTGTTCACAGGGACCTAGTAAACTTACGTAAAGTTAACGTAAATCTTCAAAGAGTAAATTATAAGGATTGATAACGTAAAATGCGTCTTTGTGAAATTCATATTGAAACGCAAATCATTTCATAAGCGCAAGCCGCTACCATTAACGTAAAAATCGTTCACCGCGAGCGCGTTATCATTTTCATAAAACGTTATCCAATGCAATTCTTTCATTACACGTTAGCGTAAGTAAATCATTTAACGCAAGTTGCGTCATATTAAACTAACATTATTAGTTCAATTCAATACAAGGGAGGTTTTCATATATCATTTTCACCCTCTCAGAGAGAGAGAGAGAGAGAGAACCCATTATTCATGAAGCCAAGAGTAATACGTCCATTACTTATAGCATGCAGAACTAACATTATTTTAGTCTCTTGTGTCTTTATTTACACTGAGCGTGATACGTACGCGCCTGTGTCCATTGCAGTTTGCAAGCATTTATTTCGTTTACCGAGTACTTCAGCGAGGGACTGAGCATTTCTAAAATTACCATAACCTGTCGTTGCCCGAGTGGTCTTTTCATTTTCCTGTATCACAAAAGACTTGCGTATACCGCAAGCACAAACCGCACAGTCTGCCACCGCAAACTTCATTACTTCCATCAAGGAAGTCGTTACCAGTCTAGGACTGGCCACCACCAGTGCACGTCAGGTCTTACCATTTTACAGTGCCACTAATTCGTGACACTGTCCATCGACTGACTGCTGAAGTACTCCCACCTTTTACTTTCTCTCCTCCACCATTACACTCTGCCACGAGCAGTGCCATTTCATTTCTGTATACTTGAGCATACTGCATGTAGTGTCGTCTGACGGGACACACCAGCACGCTACCAGTGCTCCAAAAAGGAACGCCTCCTCATAAGTGCCGTGCACCTGTACAGATGTACAGGTAGCCCTTTACCTGCGTATCCGTCCTATGGAACGTCCTATTCATTAGTGTGTCCATGTACGAGGATCAGTGATCCTTCAGACCACTCCAAGGGAACGCCTCCCCAAAGTGTCGCAATACCAGCCCTAAGTGTTGTCAAACCTGCGTGTCCGTCCTTACGGAACACCCTATTCTTTAGTGTGTCCATGTACGAGGATCAGTGATCCTTCGGACCACTCCAAGGGAACGCCTCCCGAAGTGCCGCAATACCAGCCCTAAGTGCTGTCAAACCTGCGTGTCCGTCCTTACGGAACGCCCAATCCATTAGTGAATCCGCTATCCCGGATCACCCAATCAAGGGAACACTTCCCGAAGTGCCGCAATACCAGCACTACTAGTGCTGTCCCAAAAGGAACGCCTCCTGAAAGTGCCGTGCACCTGTACAGACGTACGGGTAGCCCTATACCTGCGTGTCCATCCTACGGAACGCCCATTCATTAGAGTATCCACCATTTCGGATCACTCAACCACGGAACGCCTCCATAAGTGCCGTGCACCTGTATTGGACCTACAGGTAGCCCATTCCAGCGTCTCCCAAGTGAGGAACGCCCTTAAGTGTGGCGTACGCTGCACACTCTATTTGATCGCCACCGCCTCATCAGAAGGTGCCATTCCCGAAGTGCCACCAACTTACGGGACACTTCCCAAGTGCCACAGAGCACCCAGTCTTTTAAGACTTTTCCACTACCACGTCGCAGAACCCATTTCCAAGTGAGTGCCACATTACACAGTAGGCACTCCCATTCCATTCAGTACCCTTCCTGGCCATTATTTTCATTTTCATCAGAGCCTCTACTGCAGCCTAAGGGAAATGTCTTCCCCTGCTTCCCGCAACTTCTTTGCCGTAGAGCTCGAGAAGCTCCGAGCCCCCATAACTCTGGGCGAGGAGGCCGGTTACACTGGACCAGCACTTGACCAGTGGATAACGGCGCAGCAGGATGCCGCGCGCTTGCAAGAAAAGAAAGAAAGAGAAGCAGAAAGGAAGGCACGTGAAGAAGAGAGAAAGCATGAGCTAGCTCTCAAGGAACTCAAAATCAAGCCCGTAAGGAGAGTATCTTAGCTCCAGCCACTCTGCAAGCTTCCAGCCCTGCACCCACTGTCTCTCTTAGTCCCGCCGTCTCTGGTCAGCCTGACATCTTTTCTATTTGTGAGCATGGTCCTGATCCAGTGCCCGAGATAGAAATTCCTGCTGCATCCTGCCAGCCTTTTACCATTTTACCGCCTACCTCATCCCTTTTGGAAGAGGTAAGCCCACCAGTTAACCCCGGACTTGGTTCCGAGGGTGATTCCATGGAGGAATCCTTAACCTCCCCATGTCAAATCACTGCCAGAGAGGACTCATCACCTGTGCCAGAGCACACTGCCAGCCTTGGTGACTCCACAGATTCGCAACCTGTGGGGCCATCTCGGCCTTACCGTCCAGTGCCACGGAAGAGGTTCTGTAACACGTACTGCCGGGACTGTGGCCGCAAGGGTCACATGTCTGCCAACTATGGAGGGTGCGCTAATTTTAATATTCCTGCCATCGCAATGGCAGTTACAAATTCTTCCTCCCTAGGACCCCCAGCTAAGGGCCCTATAACCGTTGCACCCCTCCAAAGCCATTATCCACCAAGCCACGTCATCCTACGATGACTCTGGCGCTCAAATCTCCCTGATACGGGAAGATCGAATTCCCCGAGGGGCTAATATTGACAGGCGTCAATTAATCACTATTGAAGGTATCAACCATATCAAGCTGATCCTTCCGACTGTCCAATTGAGGGTCACCAGACCTCACTTCTCCAAGATTTGTACCCTTGCAGTTGCAAGCTACATTCCAGGAGGTTATGACCTCCCCCTAGGGCAAGACATGAAGTCTCCCTCGCATTTCAAAAAGCCTAGGGGTCCTAACCCCACGTCCAATCACTCTAAAGCAAGGAGTAATCGAAATTCTACTTCCTCCAGGAAGTACGTTTACCAACAGTCTCCCCCGTCACCAAGGAGGGAGATTGATCATTCACAGTTCCGTTGCAAGACCTGCAACGTACTAGGGCACTCCACGAAGTGGCCTAGGTGCCCTGGCCGACTACCAGCAGCGGGCACTGACCATATTCTACAAGGCTTAGCCTTCAACAAGAGACAGGAGCCTCTGTCTCCCATTTCCAAGGGCACACTGAGAGGTATTGCACCTCCGGTACCCGTCACAGGTCCAGTCGACCTCAACTCTCTGCCAGTGCCACTTGACAGCACTGGGCAGTGCCAAGCTCCGTCCAGCCTGGACATAGAGCCACCACCAAACTTGACCTCTGTGCCTGGCCCCGAGCTATCAAGGATCCTCCTACAGGAGATCCTCCAACAGGCATGGAGCTTACCGCAGCCCATGGCCAATCCCATGTCCATGAGTTTTCTTCACCCTCACCACTGTCGCCCGAGGATGAACCTCCGGCAGACCTCACATTCATACCTCCTCTGGAAACCCGGGAACTGCCTGACCAGGAGTCAGCCTGGAGTTTTCCCCTTACGACGGTTGTCGCAGCAGCAGAAGTGAGGGCCTCCCCTGCAGTAGTTTCCACCTCTATGACGGTTGCTGCAGATACCGAAGTAGGGTGTTCTCCTGCAATCCCTCAGGCTACCACTGCCTCTGCACCTGACGGCGTTTCTGGCCTTACCCCAGAGTCGGTGCCTCCGTCTACTCCTAGGACTGGTATAGCCAGGTCCTGGAGGAATAAGAAGAAGAAGAAGGGACGTAACAAATCATTAACACACTAACCAAAGAGCCACATGCTCTCCTTGACACCTGTGCCCGAGGTACAGTGTCGCATTCAATTGCAGAGTGATCCTGGCACCTACCCAGAGAAGGTAGCCAGCCTGATCTCTGCCAGTAAACTAACCCTCTAACCCCTAGAAATTGTGATACTAACACTCATGTAAATGTCATAATTACCTCATTACATTTCCCTCCTGGTAATGCACTAACCACTCATCATCCTCACGCATCATTACCACACCTCATGTATTTTAACAATTCCGTCGCTGAACTGCTGCTGTGCGTACAACACTCTGGAATGATTGCGTCTCGAATTAACTGTAATAAGTAGGTTAGGCTAATGATTTAGTACCAGGGCATTAGGTTAGTAGCTTGTAGAATTTTCAAGTAACCTTATCTAGGGGTAGAGTAGACTGTCGTCACAGACAACCCGTAGTTATTACTTAGGCTAGACTACATTACTCCATTAAGTTAGTACACTTAGCATCTCTGCCTATAAGTTAGGTAGGCCACTGTAGTTAGCTGTATCGCTGCTCTAAAAACTTCAAGTTAGAGTAGGAGAACTGGGTAGTCAAGACGATCAACTTATTTAAACCAAGGCCTTCACGCCCGAAAGGGAGTGAATGCCTTCTTAACAGGGGGAGCTGCTACATTTATTGAATGCCTCGCCTTCCCAGCAGTTTTTTTTATTAATATTAGTTATAAAAGAAGCAGTCATAGTCCTCTAAATATCAGCTGATTTTTAGTAAACGCGGGAAAGCAAAACCCGCCAGCCAGAGGTAGGGAGTTCTTAAGTTGGGGGAAAATAGACTCTTGCCAGCTTTAGGGACGTATCTCCAAGGGAAGGATGTAGGCAGACTGGTACTTCTTAGGCCTATATCTTAAGCTCTTTTTCCTGTGAACCCTCTGCTGGCTGTATGTTCTGTTTCCAGGATTTGCCGTGCTCGTGGGGTGTTAAGCTGACCCCCAACACCCAGGCAAGACGCCTGCGATCTGCCTCAGTAAGCTCCAGTCGTGATCTCGGACGGATGTCCGCGGCCAGCCTTCCCACATTTAGGCCTATCCATGGTGTACTGGCACGCCAAGGGACCCAGACCTAAGACAAAGCCGGGCGCCACATTTTCTACAAAGGTCCATACTGAACATGGCCTCCAGGTACGTCTTGTGAAACAGCATATTGCATGTCCCTTACATCCTAGTGCTTAATTACTCCCCATTTTCCCAATTCAAACTTTATATCAAAAGAACTCATCCCTTTGTTTCCTCTCACTGCCTCATGGCCGCATGCTTCCCCTTGTGTGATCGTCCCAGACAAATTAAGTCATTGCATACCTCAGTGAAACATTAAAGTTCCTTTTCCCCGGTGTTAGAGAACTAAATAATTGAAATTGGGCAATAAATCCTTTTTTCTTTTATCTTGTCTAATCTGGGATTCTTTTCCAGATTCCTTGTGTCATATGTGTCAAGTCTATCTGCCCACAAGTGTTGCATTACCGCAAAATTATGAAACCTAGCTTTCATTACTTGAATCACATTTTAGCCAGCTATCCATTTGTGAGAGATATATGGGTCCCAACGTGTGGACGCTGCATTTACTTTTCTCCAGGCCAGTAAGGGCCTCTTGTAAATAAATAGCTGTAAAGTAACTGGCTGAGTTTCTGGCGACCTTTCCTCTAGAGTAAATTATCACTATAAATCCTTTTACGGTAAGTTCAAGTAAATTTCCTTTATTTTCCCTCAACTATTTCTGTTTACGTATTGTAGTTCTTTCAAGGCCAGGCTCATACGTAAAATAAGTTACTAGACAAAGAAGTGGAAAACGGAGCTATTTGTAAGATTGCCAGGCAACATAAGAGTCAAAGAGAATATTAATCATGATTCTGTATTTCTCTATGCTTACTGAAATTAAGTTGTGATAAAATCCGATCCTATGTGCCCCTAACAAAAGTTTCATATTTAATTTTCTCGCATGCATCCTCTGAGGTTAATTTTTAGGCAGGAGATGCTATGAAAGAACCCACTATGTAACTAATTTCTATATAAACTTTGGGTTTTTCAAGAAAATGTGACATTTTCCCATGAATGTGATTTACTTGCATTGTAATAGACTAATTTTGCAAGTAAATATTTCATATCCATAACTTGATACTTCTAAATGTCCGTTTACCAATGTCATAAGCTGAATTATTGACTAATTGTCTATGAGGTTTAAAAAAAAAATTAATTCATTTTGATGTTATAGAAATTCTGTTTGCTTATTTTGTTCATTAATTTTAAAACGATTGTAATTCCTTAACTAAAGTTGCTTTGCACATACGGATAGACACTTGTACCTAACGTCTGCCTTGCCCATGAGAAGTTCGGGCTAAGCATTCCTCTCTCCAGCCAACCTGCTTTGCAAGCGCGAGACGACACACACAGATGATGCCTGTGCAAGCAGATTATTGAGGTTAAAAGGAACAATGATGAATGGGCAAACGCGCCGTGCATCTTCTAGACTGATGACGTCGTCGCCAGCTTAAGAGTTACGTTACTGGCTGTAAAAGATACGACTTTAGTATTTTCAAATGATATTTTTTGTTTTAATACTCGAACAATATATTAGTTTCATGTTGGAAATCTGCATGATTGTAAATAAATGTAATTATGTTGAATTAGATATTTCTTATTCAAACTAATGAAAAAAGGTTTCCATACAAATTCTATATATATTATTTTCCCTGTAAGATACGTATGGGATTATTCCATAGATATGCATTTTCACTTCTAGACTTCCTGACTTTAAAATCTATTTTATCTTATTTTTTTGTATTTTTTTTATTTATTTATTTTTTCATTGACTACGAATATAAATCACCGGGACAGACAATATGTCAGTAGGTTTTGATATGTGTTTGAACTTTTAGCTTATTTGTCATTACTAAAGCGTTTAGTTAGAGTTCAAATCTTTACGCATATATATTTGGATATTTAATTAACCTATGGTTACGTTTTGCTTATTGATTTTATCGTGATTCCTTTTTTATTATAATTTGTAACCCTTCCGACTTCTTACGGAGTGTATTATATCAACTCCACTTGTATCCATATTTATTTTATTTTTTATATTTATCTATTTATATATATTTGATAAATTAATGGTTGGCTTGAATATGTGGAAAAGTGTTCTAGCGGCGTACCGTATAAGACTACTTGCGGTATCATTTCTATAGATCCAAGATATGAATGATAAAGGTATTTAAAACCGTGAGAACCGCTATAATCCAGTTCGGATCCAATATCACGAGGTGTAACTCGTAAGACATGACACTTTTTTATTTATCCGTTCTACCAAACCTATTGGAAAGGAATTCACACAACGATTTAAGGAGATTATTATTGATTTACACCACCCGAGTCAGATTATTATTATGTGTTGAATTCCATGTTTACTGATTTAGCACTCATAAATATTTCTAGCGCACTCAATTGCAGTGTTTGTTTTTAGTGCTATTAATTCTATATAACGTGTCGAGGAACTATTAACACTAAGAAGTGTTTATTTCCTCTGTCAGACTCGTAATTCTGTTAATAATTCTACGTATATTCTTTCAAGGATTGATTTGGCAATGGATAGGCCCTTAAACTGACAGGTGTCTCAGTGTATCCCTTGTTTTCATGACACGTGTTACAATTAGTTATGTGCTTTTTATATCTGTAAGCATTGTAGGCCAGTAAAACAGTGATTTGGCTTTCTGTGACATAATAGAGAATCCTGGATGACCAGCTTAGGACGATTGATATGAAAGAGATTACTACTACCTGGTCAACCTGCGCCACGGAGAAGTTCTTGCGGAACGCAAGGGTTGGACCAATACTTGACTTCGTGAGCTCTCGGTCGAAGGGTAAGGGTGTCGTCACTACCATCCGTGTCGTACGCCCTCCTGATCACCCTGCTGTGTTCTTTGGGTTTTCCTCGTCACGGACCTACATATAATATTACATTTGATTACATAATTCTGATACACATATTTTAAATATACTTTGCTTTAGGGTTTCCGTTCGAAGTGTTTATTGTTTTGCTTAGCTGCTGACCCTGTTTCCATTCGAAGTGTTTATTGTTTTGCTTAGCTGCTGACCCTTGTTTCCGTTCGAAGTGTTTATTGTTTTGCTTATCGCTGTTGATTCTTGCTTTGTTCAGTTTGCAACAGTTCTGCGCTCCGACCCAGATATTCAATGCTCGCGATCTCTTCGGTTAATGAATTTTCTTGTTTAGATACGGTTTTAACAATAGGCACGGATGTTTCTATATCTTTTAGTCCAATTAATGGTTCTTTGCAGTATGGTGCGGGATTGCGGGATAATGCGTCAGCTATGATATTTGCTTTCCCAGGTAGATATCTTAACTTGGCTCCAAAGACCTGAATGATCATATGCCGCCGAGTTCTTCTGGGACGGTGATTAAAGCCTTTGAAAAACTCGGTAAGGACTTTAACAGGATAGCCGTAGATTATGAACTTAAAATGTACTAGTGAGTTAACGATACCTAGCCCTTCCTTGCCTATTACTGCATATTTACTTTCAGAGGGCTTTAGTTTATGTGAATAAAAAGCTATAGGGAAGGACTGTTTATCATATTGCTGAAGTAGTACCCCTCTTACCCCTTGGTCTGAGGTGTCTGTTGCAATAAAAAAAAATTCCTTATTTAAATCAGGGATTTTTTAAGTTAGGTGAGCTGCATTGTTCCGCTTTTAAGATATCGAACGCCTGTTGATGCTTTTTAGACCATAGTAAATCTACGCCCTTCTTCATAAGATCTGTTAAAGGAGCTATCATGATTGAAGAGTTACATATTTACATACGTAATACCCACTACAGCGCAAAGGTGCTGTATCCCCTTTTTATGTTAATAGGTACCGGAAAGTTATGAATAGCCGACACCTTACCATGGACTACTTTAGACCTTGACTAGACACACAAAACCTAGATAAACATGTTCGGTTTTTTCAAACTCACATTTAGATATTTTACTCTGAGATTATTTGTCTTTGTCTCTGTAGCACTAGCTCTAGTTTATGTGAATGTACTTTTAAGGTATTAGAAAAGATTACAAGACCAACCAATAAGCATGTTGGGTATCCCCTAAAAGTCTCCAAACACTATATTGTAATTGGGGTGCAATGTAAGCCGGAGGCATATGTAAAAATTGATAATGTCCCCTGAGTGTGCTGAAAACGGTGTATGAGGTACAATCACTTAGGTAATGGTATCTGGTGAAAGCCTTTAAGTAAGTCCAAGCTGGTGAAAAATTTATTCTAACGTTTGAGGAAAAAATTATATGGGCTATTTTATTTCCTAATGACTCCTATTACTAACATTTTTCAACTTCGTCATTTATCTCTATTTTGAAATTTCATTGGGAGTCTATACGAAGGTACGTATATAACTTTGTTTGTCCTTAGACCGTATTTTTTGTTAAATGACATCCGTTTTCCCCAGAGATCACTCGGTAGTGGAGAACATCCTGGTATTCAGATAAAAGATAAAAATAATTTCTGCTGAATCACCTCTGCTTGAATGACTTTACGGATATTACTTTAGATAGAGTATAAGAGAGATTCATCTACGACTGATTGGGCGTGATTAAAAATTAGCAACACTAAAAAAAATGCGATATTTATAACTTCCGTATCTACGATATGTATAGGTTTGTGGATCACTAGATTTAACTTGTTGCTGCGAGTCAACCGTGTCTAGGGCTTTGTTCGCGGAAATCGTTATATTTCAGAGTGTCGGGAAGGATTAAAATTTCAGATCCCAGCAAAGTCTTTTTACACGCACTAAGACATTCGAGGGTGCATGCGTCTCGAGATTTTGCGTGCAAACTGCGACTGCAGTTGTGGGAGAATTCTGTTGGGTCATTTGAACAATGTTACGATTTATGAGATAAATGTATAGTTCCTCTATATAAGTTATTATTTGATTAACTGTCTCTTTTTTTTGTTCAAAACGGATTTTAATATGTTTGAAGGTTTATAGAAATTTCCTTTGATAAACACGCCTTATTTTGCAGGAGGTAAGATAATGTTTTGTATACCCCTAGATGGATACCTTACAATTACACTAGATACAGATCAATGTTTTTTATAACTATAGAGGTATCTGTAAGCGCTTGCTTATCCGGACTTCTCATTAGGGAAGTTCGAACAACAGACGGTGAGTCCGTAAATACAGGATATTACGTGTACTAAAGGAATAAAACAAGATATTCTAATTTTTACGGCGCGTGCAGTCGGGCTTAATCCACCACTACTTATAATAACTTATGTATTAAAAAAAACGAGAACCTGCTCTGATTACTTGATACGGTCGTGTGATTCATAGGGAAATTCCTTTTTAATTCAAAAAGGTATTGGCATGAAAAAAAAAGGTATGGTATAAATGATCCAACATCGTTTTTCCTCTCCGCTGAAGTCGCTTATGTGGAATGTGCTATGCTTTGAACACTCAGCAGATTTAACTGACCCTGACCGTTGACTAGATGACACAGTAACCGAGTTTGCTTAAGCTCGATTTGTTTGATTCTGATATTTGGGGCTACTGTTTACCATCGGCAACGTATTGTGTGTTTTTAGCATTCTGTTGTTGGTTACGTATAAAGCAACGAACGTAAGAATGACGAACTATTAGGAATTGAGCGATTACTATTAAGACAAGTTATCTCTACTGCATTCAATATTAACTGTTTGTACTTGCTGTTGTTTACTTCATTCTTGCTAAAATTTGAAATAGTGAGGGATCCTGGTCAGCGCATTTAGCCTAATGAAAGTTTTTTATAGACATGTTATTCCTTGCAATCCAGCCGTATTTTTAAAGTTAAGTTGAGTCATTGAGGTTCGATATTTTATATAACTCAAAAAACTCAAGGCTAAAACTGCGATCGGGACTTTGCAAAGGAGCATTTATTGTCATGACCCGAAATAGTGTTACCTCTAATTTATCTAGATTTGTACGGGTGTTCCACTTGTTTTTGTGTGTTTTCTAATCACTACGGTGACTAACGACCCTATCCATGCATCTGTATAAATACAGACGTCCACTGCGTAAACGCATGTTCACTGTTTAATATGATTTGTTATGTAAAGGATTAATAATCACCCAAAATGATAAAATTATCACAGTATATGATTATGATATTTCAGTAGAACTTCTGGAAACAGAAACTCAAAGATAAAAACTCGCAGTAGCGAAATCTCAATGATGTAGATAATTTCTGCAAAAAAGTAAGATTAAGAATGTCTCGTAACTTCAGCCACAGGAATAACGAAATTCGACTTGCAAAGGAAACACTCAAAGTTACTCCAAATGAATAAAAAGGTTGTACTTAGCTTGATTTTGTGGGAAGTCACGGTGTTCCGATAACGACACACGGCCTTGGCCCTCCTTCTCTGTTTAGCAGATGACCTGGTTTGGCTTCAGTTTCCCCCGTGCGCGTTGTTTGGATGATTGCGAAAGCCCTTGAAGATTCCGGATGGCTTGCAGAACGCGTTCGGTTTGTTTCTTGAAGTGCCGGAAACGCTCAATAACGATGTTTTCTTGAATGATTCTAATGAGAGACGA
>NC_061105.1:20603626-20611126 GCF_015104395.2 Macrobrachium nipponense | reverse complement strand
AATCCAATTTTTTTTTTTTCTAATTTTTCCTTTCATGAAAAGATGTTCTTTATTTACTGTCTCAAAAGTTTCACATATTTTCCACATTTTCCGTTGAAGAGAAGAACATTGATATCGGTTTCGTTGGTTACTCTTCCTTATGTTTTGTTGCTTCTTTATTCCTCAATAATATTAAAGAAAATTATATGTGAAGTATTAATTGTTAATATCATCCTTATTATTATTGTTATTTTGTCACTATAGTAGAAGTTGTTTTTATTATTATTATTATTATTATTATTATTATTATATTATTATTATTATATTATTATTATTATTATTATTATTATTATTATTATTATTATTGTTTTCTTTTTGTTATCACTTACCACAAATGTGTTTGTATAACAATAATAATTCATTGATATAATGACAAAGATAATTAGTTGAGTAACTAAAAGCCGCAGAGGCGACGACATATTGCCATTAGAGGGTATTAATTACGCTCCTTAAATTCTCCTCTCTGGAAAGAAAGGGGGAAAAACTCCTCCCTTTGAAATGAATGAAAGTTTTACCTTTACCTTCTTTTTCTTATGTGCTCTTTTTGTTTCTGCTACATTCCCTTTTTGATTTGTTTTTATTTGTAATTGAGATATTATGCTTTCATAACTATTTGTATTTTTTAATACATAATTTCGAGATATTGTCCAGTTGAAGATGGTGTTGTTAATCAATTTTTTATCAACAATCTTGCAATATTATTAATATTATTAATATTATTAATGTTATTAATGTTATGTTATTAATGTTATTAATGTTATTAATGTTATTAATATTATTAATATTATTATTATTATTATTATTATTATTATTATTATTATTTTATTTTTTTATTTTTTTTATTTTTTTGCTGTATCACAGTCCTCCAATTCGACTGGGTGGTATTTATAGTGTGGGGTTCCGGGTTGCATCCTGCCTCCTTAGGAGTCCATCACTTTTCTTACTATGTGCGCCGTTCTAGGATCACACTCTTTTGCATGAGTCCTGGAGGTACTTCAGCCTCTAGTTTTTCCAGATTCCTTTTCAGGGATCTTGGGATCGTGCCTAGTGCTCCCATGATTATGGGTACAATTTCCACTGGCATATCCCATATCCTTCTTATTTCTATGTTCGGGTCGTGATACTTATCCATTTTTCCCTTTCTTTTGGTATTGCGACATCAATGAGTGATACTTTCTTCTTGATTTTGTCAATCAACGTCACGTCTGGTCTTGAACTAAACTTTTGAATACTTATCCACTTAAACAAAACTTAGGAAAGTAATTTAAACAGCCTTAACATACAGATTAATATAATTATTAACAACTTACAATTAACAACAAACACGCTGAAGGTGGCAAGCCAAATAGTACATTCGTATGTTAGACCGCTTTATAGTTAAATGGAATTCCTGTCGACGAAAGGACCTCATCCAAAACGTAGACGAAGCGAGAAAGTCCTATTCAGTGAATATGTTTAGTTCGTAACCACTCTGTCCTAAAAATGTGAACAATATCACTATTAGTGACATGGAAACAGTTAGTCAAATTAAATTTCCCCAGAATTACTCAAAATTAAGCTGCATAAATTTTTACAGGGCTTCGCACAAAATAAAATTAACCAAAGCCATAAACTAAATGATGCAACCTTTGAGGCAAATAACCTGGAAATTTTATATGAATAAATCGACTCAAAAGGACCAAGAATAGTTATTTAATAATTAAGGATTTAGCAAGACCTTTACTTAAATATAAATGAAAGTACTGGAAATAACAAGGAATCGAACTAAAACCCGCTTCCTTCAGTTGAACCCCATACCTGTTATTGTCCAGAGAGGCATATAAGTGGAAGTGACGACGACGTTCGCCACTAGAGCAAGTTGCAGATAAAGGAGCCAATTATGCGACACATCAAGCTAGGACTCCACTTAGGCTCAATCACACACAACGATGCCGAATACATCAAAGTAAGCCCTTGGTCATAACTCGAGGACGAGGACTTCAGAACTGCATACGTCTCGACGTGGCACATGGTCGTGGCAAACCCATCGAAGAAGCTATCCAGTGGTCCAGTGGGGGTTTTACAACATCCAGATATTGTTTATATTCCTCACTGTATAATTATCGACGAAGAAACGCATTTGCGAAAAACACTATGAACACGAAGATTAGTAATTTCACAGAAGGCTTAGAGGAATGGAGGAGGAGTTGCTGCCATACTGCGGACGGAGTGAAGTCTCTGCTTCTGTCTTTCAGTACATAACCATATCGGCTTGTATAGTTATAACAAGGTAATAAGGGAACCAAGGGAAGAGGGTTAAAAATGAAAACAAGCTAATTCAATACCAACTTAAAACTATCAAACAACTACTTACTCCCTTTGAGTCAAAATATGCAGTTAATACAAACAAAAATGGAAAGTTACGAATTATATTCGTAATTTTCTGGACAGGTCTGTTTGCACGTATCACCCTATCTGTTCTGATACCATAGTCCCAGAGGATCTTTGCCTGATCGTTTTCTATCACTCCTTTAGGTTGGTGCTCGTACCACTTATTACTGCAAGGTAGCTGATGTTTCTTGCACAGGCTGCAGTGGAGGGCTTTTGCCACTGAATCATGCCTCTTTTTGTACTGGTTCTGTGCAAGTGCTGGGCATTCACTTGCTATGTGGTTTATGGTTTCATTTTTCGTATTGCACTTCCTACATATGGGAGAGATGTTATTTCCATCTATCGTTCTTTGGATATATCTGGTTCATAGGGCCTGATCTTGTGCCGCTGTTATCATTCTTTCAGTTTCCTTCTTGAGCTCTCCCCTCTGTAACCATTGCCATGTGTCATCGCTGGCCAGTTCTTTAGTCTGTCTCATGTATTGTCCGTGCATTGGTTTGTTGTGCCATTCCTCTGTTCTGTTTGTCATTCTCCTGTCTCTGTATATTTCTGGGTCTTCGTCTACTTTTATTATTCCTTCTTCCCATGCACTCTTGAGCCACTCGTCTTCACCGGTTTTCAGATATTGCCCCAGTGCTCTGTTCTCGATGTTGACGCAGTCCTCTATGCTTAGTAGTCCTCTCCCTCCTTCCTTTCGTGTTATGTATAGTCTGTCCGTATTTGCTCTTGGGTGTAGTGCTTTGTGTATTGTCATATGTTTCCTAGTTTTCTTGTCTATGTTGCGGAGTTCTGCCTTCGTCCATTCCACTATTCCTGAGCTGTATCTGATTACTGGCACTGCCCATGTGTTTATGGCTTTCATCATATTTCCGGCATTGAGTTTTGACTTGAGTATCGCCTTGAGTCTCTGCATATATTCTTTCCTGATCGTGTCCCTCATCTCTTGGTGTTTTATATCCCCTCCTTCCATTATTCCCAGGTATTTGTATCCAGTCTCATCTGTGTGTTTGATGTTGCTCCCATCTGGTAGCTTTATCCCTTCAGTCCTTGTTACTTTGCCCTTTTGTATGTTGACTAAGGCGCATTTTTCTATTCCAAACTCCATCCTGATGTCCCCAGATACAATCCTTACAGTCTGGATTAGGGTATCAATTTCCTTGATGCTCTTACCATACAGCTTGATGTCGTCCATGAACATCAGATGGTTAATTCTGTTGCCTCTTTTCTTGAGTCGGTACCCAGCATGCATCTTCTGCAGTACTTTTGTCATGGGAATCATGGCTACTGCGAAGAGTAGTGGGGACAGTGAGTCGCCCTGGAAGATCCCTCTCCTGATATTAACCTCTGCTAGTCTTATTCCAGAGCTTGTAAGTATTGTATTCCAGTTGCGCATTGTATTTTTGAGGAAGCTGATGGTGTTTTCCTCTGCCCCATATTTTTCAGGCATTCTATTAGCAATGTGTGTGGTATCATGTCGAAGGCTTTCTTATAGTCTATCCATGCCATGCTTAGGTTGGTTTTCCTTCTCTTACTGTTCTTCATTACCATTTTGTCTATCAGGAGCTGGTCTTTTGTGCCCCTACACTTCCTTTTTCAGCCTTTCTGTTGGTGGGAGAAAGGCTGCAGAAGGAAGTGTCGGGGCACAAAAGACCAGCTCCTGATTATTATTATTACTATTATTATTATTATTATTGTTATTATTATTATTATTATTATATTATTATTATTATTATTATTATTATTATTATTATTATTATTATTATTATATTCAGATTTTTCATGTGGTAAAACAGGGAAACAATATATTGATAATATTAATTACAGCTTTATATATAGTGACATAATAATGACAATAATAAGAACAACAGCGATAGTTGTTATTACGAATATAAATTTCAGTATCACGTGGCTTTTCGACTTTTTCGCAGGTCCTTTTCGGACGAGTCGGTTGAAGAGACTGTAGCAAGAAAGTTTGTGGGGCGGTATTTATAGCGGCTCGGACCTAGAGTTGCATTCTTATTGTAATCTATATTTTTCAACAGCCGAACAGGTAATCACTCAATGTTTTTTATAGAAACCTTTTTCATTTGTGCATCTCCCAAGTAATTATTTTATACCAATAATATTTGTCTTCTCCATTTTTTCCTTTTAGCTTCACAGGTTTCTTTTTAAAGGGAACATAACATCAAAATAAGATTCATTAAATAAAACTATTAAAGATTTTAATTTTGAGGATTAACAGTGCTTTCAGTGGAATAATGAATAATATACATTTATCGAAACTGCTACAAACTTACAAATGATTAAAATGAATAGAATAAATAAAAATTACAAATTATGTGTATGGCTTTTAAGTACTGTAATCTATCTAAATTTTTATTGTCATCTGAGAGCTTTTTAACCACTCATTAGCAATTGTAAAATTTTTTAGTACTTCTAGGCATAATGCCGCATAAAGCATGTTGTAGTGTTAGTTCCCAATCATTTTCCTTTTTTTGTTTGAGTTTGTTCATAAGACGAGATAAATTTGGATGAACGACTGACATTCGTAGTTGAAATGTGCGTTGCCAGCCTTCAACCAAATTCTTTGTTCGTGGTATTCCTAGCAATGTCTTTTCTCGTACATTCCATATGGAGATATCAAATTGTGGGCGTCGTCGCCTGAATTAATTATATACGTCAATGACATCATTCTTTGGAACGAAAGCCAGTGCTGTAAGGTTTTTGATTAGAAAGCATTCCTTGGCTCATTATATAAGTTTTGTAGGCATTGCACAAAGTTGAAAAAACACCTAGAAGTATGAGAATTAAGAATTTTTTTTTTCTACGCTACTTATTGCTGTTTTTTTAAATCAACAGTTATTTAAATAGGGTCCATAGCACGCTTTTCTTTAAGTTTAGAAAATATCATATCGCATGTTCCCCGATTTTTGAATTTTGTAATGCAGTACACAAATGGAACCGTATGATTTTCTCCAAGGAGAGCATGGATGGTATACAGTTGATGGTGTTCAGGAGCACTATCGAACGTTCCGTCGCAAAACCAGTGCATACTTTTCGCCAATAAATCGAGATTACCGTCAGTTGCCATTATAATGATTTTATCTTCTTCGAATAAATCTTAACGAAACCCTAAACTGGTCTGTTACTTTGTTTCCATCAGTAAATTCCCTTTGTCTTCTAATCATTCTGCTAAAGCTTTCTGTTTTGGAAGAGAACCAGTTACTTCTAATGGAAAGTCAGATGTACAGTTCTGAACTATAGTACTCTTCAGTTCTTAAGTATTAGGGGCTCTTTCCTTCATCTCCTGTAGTCTTGAGAACAACAGCTCTACTGGCGTCTGGTGGGTGAGAATGTGGCAGTGGATCACCTTGCAATGTATATCATTCACTGTCTTACGTCGCCCTCCACATCTTTCTCTTTCTTCGCATCTTCAGTAAATGATGTTATTTCTCCTTTTGGTAACTGTATATTTATACCCATATTATGCAGTAGCTTCCTTTCACCACGTTTAGTAAAAGTGAACTCCCTGGACTATAACAAAAAAAGAATAAATCTACAGAACAAAATGTTGTTCTTATTTACAAAAGGGATGTCTTCTCACTTACAAATTCTTTGATGAATACTTAACTTAAAACTTTTGTATTTTTAACAATATAAATTTTCCATTTAACAACTCTCTTTCTTAAGTAATTACCTGATTGACTGTTAACAATATGCATGTTTCATTTAACAACACTCTTAAGTAATTACCTGGTTGGCTGCTTAACCGCCTTTTGGACAAAACGGCTGTTTGGCAAAATATCCTTTAACCGAAAAATCCGTTAACCGAAAAGTCCGTTAACCGAAAAGTAAGGTAATGAAAATTCCGGAGAACAAACATCCTGGGACAGTGCAAGTGCCGGACATTCGCATGCTATATGGTTTCTGGCCTCGTTTTTCACATTGCACTTCCTACATTTGGGTGAGGATGAGATGTTATTTCCATCTATTGTTCTTTTGATCTATATCGTCCTTAGGGCCTGACCTTGTACGGCTGTTAGCATTCCTTCTGTTACCTTCTTGAGTTCTCCCCTCTGTAGCCATTGACATGTTTCATCACTGGCCACTTCTTTAGTCTGTCTCATGTACTGCCCCATGTATTGGTTTGTTGTGCCATTCTTCCGTTCTGTTTGTCATTCTCTTGTCTCTGTATATTTCTGGGTGTTCGTCTACTTTCATCAGTCCTTCTTCCCATGCACTACTGAGCCACTCGTTTTCACTGGTTTTCATATATATTGCCCATTGCGCTGGTCTCGATGTTGACACAGTCCTCTATGCTTAGTAGTCCTCTCCCTCCTCCCTTTCGTGTTATGTATAGTCTGTCCGTATTTGCTCTTGGGTGAAGTGCTTTGTGTATTGCCACGTGTTTCCTAGTTTCCTGGTCAATGTTGCTGAGTTCAGCCTTCTTCCACTCCACTACTCCTGTGCTGTATCTGATTACAGGTAATGGCATGTATTTATGGCTTTCATCATATTTCTGGCGTTGAGTGTTGACTTGAGGATCGCCTTGAGTTTCTGCATATATTCTTTCCTGATCATGTCCTTCATCTGTTGGTGTTTTATATCTAAAACTATTATTCCCAGTATTTTTATCCTGTCTCTCTGTTTGATGTTATTCTTATCTGGTAGCTTTAACTCTTTATTCATTGTCACTTTGTCTTTTTGTATATCGACCAAGGCACATTTTTCTATTCCAAACTCTCTCCTGATGTCCCCAGATACAATTCTTACAGTCTAGATTAGGATATCTATTTCTTAGATGATCTAACCATACAGCTTGATATCGTCATGAACATCAGATGGTTAATTCTGTTGCCTCTTTTCTTGAGTTGGTACCCAGCATCCATCTTCTGCAATACTTTTCACCTGGGAATCGTGGTTAGGGACAATGAGTCTCCCTGTAAGAGCTCTCTCCTGATCTTAACCTTTGCTATTGTTATTCCAGAGCCTGTAAGTTTTGTATTCTACTTGTGCATTGTATATTTCAGGAAGCTGATGGTGTTTTCCTCTGCCCCATATATTAGCCATGTGTGTGGTATCATGTCGAAG